>NW_027250657.1:86974-104474 GCF_044704955.1 Pristiophorus japonicus | reverse complement strand
TTAACGTGGGGTGACTGTTGTACACCAGCCACCACACGGGGCTTGACAGAGCGAGGCCTTGGTCCAGGGGCAAGGGTTAACCAGGACGACTGGAGACCAAGCTCTGCTGCACGGACCCAGTGCGCCCACATATCGCACACAGTGTGGGCTGGGCCCCGTGCTGCCCCCTGGGCCCTGGGCTCTCCTGGGCCCCGATCACGTCCCTCCACAATCTCTCGCCTATCCCTCGCCCCGACCTCGCCGCTCCTCCAGTACCAGCCCACACTCCAATCACCGACCCGGGACCTCGGTGACGTTCAATCCATTGTCCTCCTGCTCCAGCACGCAGGAGCGTAGGGGATATACCGCTCGGGTCTCCACGACAGCGGGTACCAGTTACCCTCGGCTGCCTCCTCGCTGCCCCTCCCCGAGCGCCAGCAGCGGGGCCCGAGTGCCAGGTGGCTATTTGACCGGGGCGTGCATCGCGCCGTTTTTTTCCCCCCACGACGCCCGTTCAGCGACCAGACGCGCACAAGGGGAGGTGGGTGGGGGGCGGGGGGGGGGAGTGGGTTACGATCAGGAGCGGGGTCAATCCCAATCCCCCCCAGCCCCCCACCCTCACCCCCAGGGCGTTCTCCCCGCACCTTATCCCGTGAGGTGCTGAGGCCAACTGCGGCCACCATTGGCTGCTGGGCCCGTGTGGGGGGAGGGGAGGGGCGGGTTGCCCAATTGGGACTTTTCTGGGCTGGCGGGGGCTCGGTGACAATCGGGCACTGGGACTTCAGGCCGGTCCATTCGTGGGAGCGGGGGCCGGGGGGCGGGAACGGCGCAGTGCACGACCCCCGTGCCTGAATAGTCAGGCCCGAGCCGCCTCGGATGCTAGGCTTCGGGCCTACAATGCAGCCCCTGTGGGACGGGCGGCCGGCAGAGTGAAGAGGAGACAAAGACCGTAGCCACTGCTCGGAGGTCGCGGGAGGAGGCCGGGGGGGGGGGAGAGAGGAGGTCAGAGGTCGGGAGAGGAGGCCGGAGGTCAAGCGAGAAGGCTGGAGGTCGGAAGACGAGGTCAGGTTTGGGAGTGCAGGCCGGGTGTCGTGAGAGGAGATCGAAGGTCAAGAGAGGAGTTTGGGGGTCGAGAGAGGAGGTCAGGGGTCAGGAGAGGAGGCCGGGGGTCAGGAGAAGAGACCAGGGGTCGGGGGTCGGGAGAGAAGGTCGGGGGTCAGGAGAGGAGGTCAGGAGAGGAGGCCGGGGGTCAGGAGAGAAGGTCGGGGGTCAGGAGATGAGGTCAGGGGTCGGGAAAGGAGCTCGGGGGTCAGGAAAGGAGGTCGGGGGTCGGGAGAGGAGGTCAGGTGTCTGGAGAAGAGGCTTGGGGTCGGGAGAGGAGGTCGGGGGTCAGAAGAGGAGGTCAAGGGTCGGGAGAGGAGGTCTGGGGTCGGGAAAGGAGCTCGGGGGTCAGGAAAGGAGGTCGGGGGTCGGGAGAGGAGGTCAGGTGTCTGGAGAAGAGGCTTGGGGTCGGGAGAGGAGGTCGGGGGTCAGAAGAGGAGGTCAAGGGTCGGGAGAGGTGGTCTGGGGTCGGGAGAGGAGGTCGGGGGTCGGGAGATGAGGTCGGGGGTCAGGAGAGGAGGTCGGGGGTCGGGAGAGGAGGTCACGGGTCGGGAGAGGAGGAAGGGGGTCGGGAGAGGAGGAAGGGGGTCGGGAGAGGAGGCCGGGGGTCGGGAGAGGAGGCCGGGGGTCGGGAGAGGAGGTCAAGGGTCGGGAGAGGAGGTCACGGGTCAGGAGAGGAGGTCTGGGGTCGGGAGAGGAGGTCTGGGGTCGGGAGAGGAGGTCTGGGGTCGGGAGAGGAGGTCGGGGGTCGGGAGAGGAGGTCGGGGGTCGGGAGAGGAGGTCAGGGGTCGGGAGAGGAGGAAGGGGGTCGGGAGAGGAGGTCTGGGGTCGGGAGAGGAGGTCGGGGGTCGGGAGAGGAGGTTGGGGGTCAGGAGAGGAGGTCGGGGGTCGGGAGTGGAGGTCAGGGGTCGGGAGAAGAGGTCAGGAGGCAGGAGAGGTGGTTGGTTATCAGTTGTCAGGTTAGCATGTCTACCCCATGGACTCTGGTCTGAACACGTTCTTCTCCCTCCTCAGATGGTTTCTCAGTTGGTGCAGATCCTTCGGTCGCTGACCACGGTCGGATATTCCCCAGAGCACGACGTCTCCAGCATCAGTGACCCCTTCCTGCAGGTCAGGACTCTGCCTGCGATGACTTTGAGAGGAGTGGCTTGGGGCGGGGGGAACATTAATTGGGGCTCGAGTGGCGATGGGTACTTACAGAGACGGTGGTGAGGGCACCAGACAGCTTCGAACTCACTCCGGCTCGCTTGGTAGCTTGAGAGTGTTTGACTGTCGGCCGGTGACGTGCGTTGGGACATCCTGAGCTCTGTATAAATCAGTTCAATCGCATTTGGTTAGGGTAGGGGGTGGGTATATAGAGTTGGATTGGCTAGAGTATGTTGGTTAAGGATAGGTTTGTGAGAGTTGGGAAGGGTTGGGTTGAGATGGGTCGGGATTGGGAAAGTTCGGGAGAGTTGGGTTTTTTTGGGTGGAGATGGGTCGGGATTGGGAACGTTCGGGAGAGTTGGGTTTGGTTGGGTTGAGATGGGTCGGGATTGGGAAAGTTCGGGAAGAGTTGGGTTTGGTTGGGTTGAGCTGAGTCGGGATTGGGAAAGTTTGGGAAGAGTTGGGTTTGATTGGGTTGAGAAGGGTCGGGATTGGGAACATTCGGGAGAGTTGGGTGTGATTGGGTTGAGAAGGGTCGGGATTGGGAACATTCGGGAGAGTTGGGTGTGATTGGGTTGAGAAGGGTCGGGATTGGGAACATTCGGGAGGAGTTGGGTTTGGTTGGGTTGAGCTGAGTCGGGATTGGGAACGTTCGGGAGAGTTGGGTTTGGTTGAGCTGAGATGGGTCGGGATTGGGAAAGTTTGGGAAGAGTTGGGTGTGATTGGGTTGAGAAGGGTCGGGATTGGGAACATTCGGGAGAGTTGGGTGTGATTGGGTTGAGCTGAGTCGGGATTGGGAACGTTCGGGAGAGTTGGGTTTGTTTGGGTTAAGCTGGGTAGGGATTGGGAAGGTTCGGGAAGAGTTGGGTTTGGTTGAGCTGAGATGGGTCGGGATTGGGAAAGTTTGGGAAGAGTTGGGTGTGATTGGGTTGAGAAGGGTCGGGATTGGGAACGTTCGGGAGGAGTTGGGTTTGGTTGGGTTGAGAAGGGTCGGGATTGGGAACGTTCGGGAAGAGTTGGGTTTGGTTGGGTGGAGCTGGGTCGGGATTGGGAAGGTTCGGGAGGAGTTGGGTTTGGTTGGGTTGTGAAGGGTCTGGATTGGGAACGTTCGGGAGGAGTTGGGTTTGGTTGGGTGGAGCTGGGTCGGGATTGGGAAGGTTCGGGAAGAGTTGGGTTTGGTTGGGTGGAGCTGGGTCGGGATCGGGAACGTTCGGGAAGAGTTGGGTTTGGTGGGGTTGAGATGAGATGGGTCGGGATTGGGAAAGTTCGGGAGGAGTTGGGTTCGGTTGAGTTGAGATGAGGTGGGTAGGCTTGACCGGAATCCCCTGCACCAGTTGTTGAATTACCCAGCAGCCTGCGATGACACCGACTTCATGATGTCACTTCCTCTTCCTGCGCAGGTGCGGATATTGAGACTGCTGAGGATTTTGGGAAGGAACGACGACGAAACGAGTGAGGCCATGAATGACGTGCTTGCACAGGTCAGTGGGCGCTCACCTCCAGTCGTTTGTCACCGGCACAGAGCCGGTCTACGCGACACTGTACGTTGGCGACGAGTGACACTGCAGCAAAGACCTTGGAGTCTGTTCCAATGGGAAGCACTAGCAGTATCCGGGTGGAGGGGCGAGCCACAGGGTTTGGGGCTGCAGTGACCAGCCAGTGGCTCGGTCAGTTCCCACCCTCGCCTCCGAGTCACAAGGTCAGGGATTCAAGCCCCACTCCAGCAACTTGACCACATAATCCAGGCTGACATAAGACCATAAGAAATAGGTGCAGGAGTAGGCCATTCGGCCCTTCGAGCCTGCACCACCATTCAATGAGATCATGGCTGATCATTCCCTCAGTACCCCTTTCCTGCTTTCTCTCCATACCCCTTGATCCCTTTAGCCGTAAGGGCCGCATCTAACTCCCTCTCGAATATATCCAATGAACTGGCCTCAACAACTCTCTGCGGCAGGGAATTCCACAGGTTAACAACTCTCTGGGTGAAGAAGTTTCTCCTCATCTCGGTCCTAAATGGCTTACCCCTTATCCTTAGACTGTGTCCCCTGGCTCTGGACTTCCCCAACATCGGGAACATTCTTCCTGCATCCGATCAGAATTCTATATGTTTCTATGAGATCCCCTCTCATCCTTCTAAACTCCTGTGAATATAAGCCTAGTCGATCCAGACTTTATTCCATTATTGGTTAAGAATCTGTCTATCTCCACCTTAAATATATTCAATGACCCAGCCTCCACAGCTCTCTGGGGCAGAGAATTCCACAGATTTACAACCCTCTGAGAGAAGAAATTCCTCCTCATCTCAGTTTTAAATGGGCGGCCCCTTATTCTAAGACCATGCCCCCTAGTTCTAGTCTCCCCCATCAGTGGGAACATCCTCTCTGCATCCACCTTGTCGAGCCCCCTCATAATCTGATACGTTTCGATAAGATCACCTCTCATTCTTCTGAACTCCAATGAGTAGAGGCCCAACCTCCTCAACCTTTCCTCATAAGTCAACCCCCTCATCCCCGGAATCAACCGAGTGAACCTTCTCTGAACTGCCTCCAAAGCAAAGTGTATCCTTTCGTAAATACGGAGACCAAAACTGCACGCAGTACTCCAGGTGTGGCCTCACCAATACCCTGTATAACTGGAGCAAGACTTCCCTGCTTTTATACTCCATTCCAGCATTGCACCGAGGGAGCGCTTCCCTGTGGCAGAAAATAAAGTCGTATATTTCTATAGTGCCTCAGGACATCCCAAAGCTCTTCACAGCCAATGAAGTGCTTTTTGAATTGTCGTCACTGTTGTAATGTTAAGTGTTTACAGCAACCAAATTGCGCACAGCAAGCTCCCACAAACCGCAAACTGACTATGACCCAGATCATCTGTTTTAGTGATGGTGATTGAGGGATAAATATTGGCCACAGGACACCAGGGAGAACTCCCCCTGCTCTTCTTCCATATAGTGCACTACGATCTTTTACATCCACCTGAGAGAGCAGACGGGGCCTCGGTTAAACATCTCATCCCTCAATACTGCCCCTCCGACAGTGCGGCACTCCCTCAGTACTGCCCCTCCGACAGTGCGGCACTCCCTCAGTACTGCCCCTCCGACAGTGCGGCGCTCCCTCAGTACTGCCCCTCCGACACCGCGGCGCTCCCTCAGTACTGTCCCTCCGACAGTGCGGCACTCCCTCAGTACTGCCCCTCCGACAGTGCGGCACTCCCTCAGTACTGCCCCTCCGACAGTGCGGGGCTCCCTCAGTACTGCCCCTCCGACAGTGCGGCGCTCCCTCAGTACTGCCCCTCCGACAGTGCGGCGCTCCCTCAGTACTGCCCCTCCGACAGTGCGGCGCTCCCTCAGTACTGCCCCTCCGACAGTGCGGCGCTCCCTCAGTACTGCCCCTCCGACAGTGTGGCACTCCCTCAGTACTGCCCCTCCGACAGTGCGGCACTCCCTCAGTACTGTCTCTCCGACAGTGCGGCTCTCCCTCAGTAGTGCCCCTCCGACAGTGTGGCGCTCCCTCAGTAGTGCCCCTCCGACAGTGCGGTGCTCCCTCAGTACGGCCCCTCCGACAGTGCGGCGCTCCCTCAGTACTGCCCCTCCGACAGTGCGGCGCTCCCTCAGTACTGCCACTGGAGTGTCAGTCTATATTTTTGTGCTCAAGCCCATGGAGTGGGACCTGGAACCACAACCTCCTGACTCAGGGGCGAGAGAGAGAGAGAGATACTAAATGAGCAATGGCTGATGGGTTGGGACATTAAACTAAGGCCCGTGTCTACCCTGTCAGGTGCATGTAAGCGTTCCCACGAACACTGTTTTGGAGAAGAGCAGGGGAGTTCTCCCATGTCTTCTGGCCCAATCTTTGCCCCTGAAACAGAAATCACGAAACGTCAAGGTGATCTGGTTATATATCTCATTGCTGTTTGTGGGAGCTTGCTGTGCGCGTATTGACTCCGCGTTACCCACATACAACAGTGACTAGACTTCAAACGTAGTCCATTTCCTGTGCGATGTCTTGAAAGGCGCTGTATACATTCAAGACGTTCGATTTGTCTTTTTCAATGCCTTTGTTACCTCCAGACTTGACTATTCCAACGCACTCCTGGCCGGCCTCCCATCTTCCGCTCTCTGTAAACCTGAGCTCATTCAAAGCTCTGCTGCCTGTGTCCTAACTCGCACCCAGTCCCACTCACCCATCACCCCCTGTGCTCACTGCCCCGTGTCCTAACTCACACCCAGTCCCACTCACCCATCACCCCCTGTGCTCACTGACCCCGTGTCCTAACTCACACCCAGTCCCACTCACCCATCACCCCCTGTGCTCACTGCCCCGTGTCCTAACTCACACCCAGTCCCACTCACCCATCACCCCCTGTGCTCACTGCCCCGTGTCCTAACTCACACCCAGTCCCACTCACCCATCACCCCCTGTGCTCACTGCCCCGTGTCCTAACTCACACCCAGTCCCACTCAGCCATCACCCCCTGTGCTCACTGCCCCGTGTCCTAACTCGCACCCAGTCCCACTCAGCCATCACCCCCTGTGCTCACTGCCCCGTGTCCTAACTTGCACCCAGTCCCACTCAGCCATCATCCCCTGTGCTCACTGACCCCGTGTCCTAACTCACACCCAGTCCCACTCAGCCATCATCCCCTGTGCTCACTGACCCCGTGTCCTAACTCACACCCAGTCCCACTCAGCCATCACCCCATGTGCTCACTGCCCCGTGTCCTAACTTGCACCCAGTCCCACTCAGCCATCACCCCCTGTGCTCACTGACCCCGTGTCCTAACTCGCACCCAGTCCCACTCAGCCATCACCCCCTGTGCTCACTGACCCCGTGTCCTAACTCGCACCCAGTCCCACTCAGCCATCACCCCATGTGCTCACTGCCCCGTGTCCTAACTTGCACCGAGTCCCGCTCACCCATCACCCTCTGTGCTCACTGCCCCGTGTCCTAACTCACACCGAGTCCCACTCACCCATCACCCCCTGTGCTCGCTGACCCGTGTCCTAACTCACACCCAGTCCCGCTCACCCATCACCCCCTGTGCTCACTGCCCCGTGTCCTAACTTGCACCGAGTCCCGCTCACCCATCACCCTCTGTGCTCACTGCCCCGTGTCCTAACTCGCACCGAGTTCCTCTCACCCATCACCCCCTGTGCTCACTGCCCCGTGTCCTAACTCGCACTGAGTCCCGCTCACCCATCACCCCCTGTGCTCGCTGCCCCGTGTCCTAACTTGCACCAAGTCCCGCTCACCCATCGCCCCCTGTGCTCACTGCCCCGTGCCCTAACTCGCACCCAGTCCCGCTCACCCATCACCCCCTGTGCTCGCTGACCTCCCGGTTAAGGAACAACTCAATTTCAAAATTCTTATCCTTGTTTACAAATCCCTCCATGGCCCTCGCCCCCTTTGTGACCCCCTCCAGCCCCACAACCCCCCGAGATGTCTGCACTCCTCTAATTCTGCCCTCCTGACCATCCCTGATTATAATCGCTCCACCATCGGTGGCCGTGCCTTCTGTTGCCTGGGCCCCAAACTCTGGAACTCCCTCCCTAAACCTCTCCACCTCACTTTCCTCCTATAAAACCGTCCTTAAAACCGACCTCTTTGACCAGGCTTTTGGTCACCTGCGCTAATATCTCCTTATGTGGCTCGGGGTCAAATTTGGACTGAGTTACGCTTCCGTGAAGCACCTTAAAGACGCCTTATAAATTACACGGGATATACGGCACAGAAACAGGCCATTGGGCCCAACCAGTCCATGCCGGCGTTTATGCTCCACGCGAGCCTCCTTCCGTCTCTTAGAAAAGCAAGTTATTATTTAAATGGAGAAAGATTGCAAAGTGCCGCAGTACAGCGGGACCTGGGGGTTACTTGTGCATGAAACACAAAAGGTTAGTCTGCAGGTACAGCAAGTGATCAGGAAGGCCAATGGTATCTTGGCCTTTATTGCAAAGGGGATGGAGTGTAAAAGCAGGGAAGTCTTGCTCCAGTTATACCGGGTATTGGTGAGGCCACACCTGGAGTACTGCGTGCAGTTTTGCTCTCCGTATTTAAGGAAGGATAAACTTGCTTTGGAGGCAGTTCAGAGAAGGTTCACTCGGTTGATTCCGGGGATGAGGGGGTTGACTTATGAGGAAAGGTTGAGGAGGTTGGGCCTCTACTCATTGGAGTTCAGAAGAATGAGAGGTGATCTTATCGAAACGTATCAGATTATGAGGGGGCTCGACAAGGTGGATGCAGAGAGGATGTTCCCACTGATGGGGGAGACTAGAACTAGGGGGCATGGGCTTAGAATAAGGGGCCGCCCATTTAAAACTGAGATGAGGAGGAATTTCTTTTCTCAGAGGGTTGTAAATCTGTGGAATTCTCTGCCCCAGAGAGCTGTGGAGGCTGGGACATTGAATATATTTAAGGTGGAGATAGACAGATTTTTGAGCGATAAGGGAGTGAAGGGTTATGGGGAGCGGGCGGGGAAGTGGAGCTGAGTCCATGATCGGATCAGCCATGGTCGTATTAAATGGCGGAGCAGGCTCGAGGGGCCGAATGGCCGACTCCTGCTCCTATTTCTTATGACCCTCCTCCCGTCTTTCCCCATCTAAATCTATCAGCATAACCCTCTATTCCCTTCTCCCTCAGACGCTTGTCCAGCCTCCCCTTAAATACATCGATACTATTCGCCCCGACCCCTCCCTGTGGCAGCGAGTTCCACATTCTCACCCCTCTCTGGGTAAAGACGTTTCTCCTGAATTCCCCGTTGGGTTTCTGGGTGACGGTCTTATATTGATGGCCTCGAGTTCTGCTCTTCCCCACAAGTGGGAACGTTCTCTCTGTATCCACTCCATCAAAACCTTTCATCATTTTAAAGACCCCGATTAGGTCAGCCCCTCGGCCTCCTCTTTTTGTTATTGAATGAGACTGCCTGTCCCTGCCGGAGGTGTGCCCCTTGCCCCTTGACCCGCCTCCAATCTTCTCCTCCTGAGGGTGAGGCTCCCCCTTCGAACCACCGCTCGCGTCGTGCCCTACCCTGGTCCCACTTCCTGTTCCGTCGCTCCTCCAGGTTGCCACCAACACGGAGACAAGCAAGAACGCCGGGAACGCCATCCTGTACGAGACGGTGCTGACCATAATGGACATCAAATCCGAGAGCGGATTACGGGTAAGGCCACCCCTCATCCAACTGCATTACAGAGAATTGATACACAATTACATCGAATTAAATAGAACCTACATGGAATTACGTAGAATGTGTATAGAATTACACAGAATTGCATAGAATTTGCATATCATTTCATAATATTTGCATAGAATTACATAGGTTTACGTAGAATTTCATGTAATTTACATAAGAGTACTTAGAATTAAAATAATTTACATCAAATTACATAGAATTACATTGGTTTGCATAGAATTTCATACAATTTACAGAGAATCTGCATAGAGGTTTCAATTATTTACATGGAGTTTGGACTGACTTACATAGATGTATGTTGAATGTTCATAGAATTTACATAGAAGTGCATATCATTTACATAGATTTACAAAGAATTACATATCATGTTCATCGATTTACATAGAATTACATACAATTTACATAGATGTTACATGGAATATTATATAATTTACATTGAATTACGTAGATGAATGTAGAATTTACATTGAATTAAGTTAAATTACATATGATTTATATAGAATTACATACAATTTACATAGATGTTACATGGAATATTATATAATTTACATTGAATTACGTAGATGAATGTAGAATTTACATTGAATTAAGTTAAATTACATATGATTTATATAGAATTACATACAATTTACATAGATGTTACATGGAATATTATATAATTTACATTGAATTACGTAGATGAATGTAGAATTTACATTGAATTAAGTTAAATTACATATGATTTATATAGAATTACATACAATTTACATCGATGTTACATATAATTTTATATAATTTACATACAATTAAATAGATGTATGTAGAATTTACATAGAATTTACATTACATTTACATATGATTTCATATAATTTACATACGATCGCACAGAACTACAAGAATTTACATTAATTTACATACAATTTACATACAATCTACATAGATGTTTGAATAATTTACATGGAGTTTGCAGTAAATTACACTGCCTTTACATCAACCACCTGAGAACTCACTTTTAGAGTGGAAGCAAGTCTTCCTCGATTCCGAGGGACTGCCTGTGATGATGATGGGTGTTCGTGTTGGCATGGGGAGGCGGGGTGGGACTGGAGTCACATGTAGGCCCAGCCTGGTTAATGACGTCTGGTCTCCTTGCCTGGATAGTCAGTGCAACAATCGGGTCGTTCTTGAACGTCAAATTGCTCCCACAATTATGTCAGGAGTTCTGACATTTCCTCCCTGGCGACCATGAAGGAATTGTTCGCTGAGCACTTGCAGATTTTGAAGGAAAAAATGTTGAAGCCTGAACCGTAGGCCGGACACTTGCCCGTGTACCCACTCACTGAGCCGTTTTATCAGCTCCCCCTTTCGTGAATATTGTTTATCATCACCATCATCACAGGCAGTCCCTCGGAATCGAGGAAGACTTGCCTCCACTCTAACAGTGAGTTCTCAGGTGACTGAACAGTCCAATACGGGAACCACAGTCCCTGTCACAGGTGGGACAGACAGTGCTTGAGGGAAGGGGAGGGTGGGACTGGTTTGCCGCACGCTCCTTCCGCTGCCTGCGCTTGCTTTCTGCACGCTCTCGGCGACAAGACTCGAGGTGCTCAGCGCCCTCCCGGATGCACTTCCTCCACTTAGGGGCGGACTGGTCTTTGGGCCCAGGGACTCCCAGGTGTCGGTGGAGGATGTTGCACTTTATCAGGGGAGGCTTTGAGGGTGGTCCCTTGTAACGTTTCCTCTGCCCACCCTGGGGCTCGCTTGCCCGTGAGGGAGTTCCGAGTAGAGCGCTTGCTTTGGGGAGTCTCGTGTCTGGGGGCCGTGCGGACAATGTGGCCCTGCCCAGCGGAGCTGGTCGAGTGTGTGGTCAGTGCTTCGATGCTGGGGATGTTGGGCCTGGTCGAGGACGCTAACGTTGGTGCGTCTGTCCTCCCGGGGGATTTGCAGGATCTTGCGGAGACAGCGTTGGTGGTATTTCTCCAACGACTTGAGGTGTCTACTGTCCATGGCCCATGTCTCTGAGCCATACAGGGGGGCGGGTATCACTACAGAAAATACTGTTCAAGTGTCTCTCTCTCTCTCTCACAGGTTCTAGCAGTCAATATCCTGGGCCGCTTCCTCCTCAACAATGACAAAAATATCCGGTAATTGCTGTGATGGCGGGTTCACCCGGGCGGCCATCTTGGCGGAAGGCGCCATTGCGTTTTGGGACGATGTTGCAGCCCCGCGCACGTCTCCGCGGTGTAATGCAGACGATCCCCAGCTCTACTCACCCACCCCTTCTCTCTCCACCCCCTCCTCGGTCTCTAAATTGTCACACTGCTGTGTCCAACATCCAGTCCTGGCTGAGCAGACATTTTCTCCGACTGAATATTTGGGAAGACCTGTCCCATTGTTTCCGGTCCCTGCCACAAACTCCGTTCCCCAGCCACTGACTCCCTCCCTCTCCCCCAACTGCTGTCTGAGGCTGAACCAGACTGTTCTCAACCTCGCTGTTATATCTGACCCTGAAATGAGCTTCCGGCCACATACCCGCAGCATAACTCAGACCGCCTGTTTCCCCCTCCGTAACATCGCCCGTCTCCGCCCCCTGCCTCAGCTCTTCCGCTGCTGAAGCCCTCACCCGTGCCTTTGTTACCTCCAGACTTGACTATTCCAACGCACTCCTGGCCGGCCTCCCACATTCTACCCGACGTAAACTAGAGGTGATCCAAAACTCGGCTGCCCCCGTGTCCTAACTCGCACCCAGTCCCACTCACCCATCACCCCCTGTGCTCGCTGACCCGTGTCCTAACTCACACCCAGTCCCGCTCACCCATCACCCCCTGTGCTCACTGCCCCGTGTCCTAACTCGCACCGAGTCCTGCTCACCAATCACACCTTGTGCTCACTGCCCCGTGTCCTAACTCACACCCAGTCCCACTCACCCATCACCCCCTGTGCTCACTGCCCCCGTGTCCTAACTCGCACCGAGTCCCGCTCACCCATCACCCCCTGTGCTCACTGACCCGTGTCCTAACTCGCACCGAGTCCCACTCACCCATCACCCCCTGTGCTCACTGCCCGTGTCCCACTCACCCATCACCCCCTGTGCTCACTGCCCCGTGTCCCACTCACCCATCACCCCCTGTGCTCACTGCCCCGTGTCCTAACTCGCACCCAGTCCCACTCACCCATCACCCCCTGTGCCCGCTGACCAGTCTACTACAATCACTTTATGAGGACAGGTTGCAAACAGTACCTCGGCTATAGATTAAAGGGTGATTTAAATCAAAGTGCTTAAGATGATTGAAGGATTCGATCGGGTAAATAAGAACATAAGAACATCAGAAACAGGAGCAGGAGTCGGCCATTCGGCCCCTCGAGCCTGCTCCGCCATTTAATACGACCATGGCTGATCCGATCATGGACTCAGCTCCACTTCCCCGCCCGCTCCCCATAACCCTTCACTCCCTTATCGCTCAAAAATCTGTCTATCTCCACCTTAAATATATTCAATGACCCAGCCTCCACAGCTCTCTGGGGCAGAGAATTCCACAGATTTACAACCCTCTGAGAGAAGAAATTCCTCCTCATCTCAGTTTTAAATGGGCGGCCCCTTATTCTGAGACCATGCCCCCTAGTTCTAGTCTCCCCCATCAGTGGGAACATCCTCTCTGCATCCACCTTGTCGAGCCCCCTCATAATCTGACACGTTTCGATAAGATCGCCTCTCATTCTTCTGAACTCCAATGAGTAGAGGCCCAACCTGCTCAACCTTTCCTCATAAGTCAACCCCCTCATCCCCGGAATCAACCGAGTGAACCTTCTCTGAACTGCCTCCAAAGCAAGTATATCCTTCCGTAAATACAGAGACCAAAACTGCACGCAGTACTCCAGGTGTGGCCTCACCAATACCCTGTATAACTGGAGCAAGACTTCCCTGCTTTTATACTCCATCCCCTTTGCAATAAAGGCCAAGATACCATTGGCCTTCCTGATCACTTGCTGTAACCTTTTGTGCTTCATGTACAAGTACCCCTCTTGCTTCTCTTAAACCTCTCCTGTCTCCGTTGTAGGTACGTGGCATTGACGTCACTGTTGAAAATGGTCCAATCGGACCACATCGCCGTCCAAAGACATCGTAGTACCATCGTCGACTGCCTGAAGGACCCTGATGCTACCATGAAGAGGTAACAACAATAAGGTCCACAGCTCCCTGAAGGTAGCAGGCCAGGTGGATGAGGTGGTTAAGAAGGCATACAGAAAACTTGCCTTTATTGGCCAGGGCATGGAATACAAGAGCAGGGAGGTTATGCTTGAACTGTATAAAACACTGGTTCATCGGCACAGGCAGTCCCTCGGAATCGAGGAAGACTTGCCTCCACTCTAACAGTGAGTCCTCAGGTGACTGAACAGTCCAATACAGGAACCACAGTCCCTGTCACAGGTGGGACAGACAGGGGTTGAGGGAAGGGGAGGGTGGGACTGGTTTGCCGCACGCTCCTTCCACTGCCTGCGCTTGCTTTCTGCACGCTCTCGGCGACGAGACTCGAGGTGCTCAGCGCCCTCCCGGATACACTTCCTCCACTTAGGGCGGACTGGTCTTTGGGCCCAGGGACTCCCAGGTGTCGGTAGAGGATGTTGCACTTTATCAGGGAGGCTTTGAGGGTGGTCCCTTGTAATGTTTCCTCTGCCCACCTGGGGCTCGCTTGCCGTGAAGGAGTTCCGAGTAGAGCGCTTACTTTGGGGAGTCTCGTGTCTGAGGGCCATGCGGACAATGTGGCCCTGCCCAGCGGAGCTGGTCGAGTGTGGTCAGTGCTTCGATGCTGGGGATGTTGGGCCTGGTCGAGGACGCTAACGTTGGTGCGTCTGTCCTCCCGGGGGATTTGCAGGATCTTGCAGAGACAGCGTTGGTGGTATTTCTCCAGTGACTTGAGCCAATGCATGGAATACAAGAGCAGGGAGGTTATGCTTGAACTGTATAAAACACTGGTTAGGCCACAGCTGGAGTACTGCGTGCAGTTCTGGTCACCACATTACAGGAAGGATGTGATTGCACTAGAGAGGGTACAGAGGAGATTTACCAGGATGTTGCACTGGAGAGGGTACAGAGGAGATTTACCAGGATGTTGCACTAGAGAGGGTACAGAGGAGATTTACCAGGATGTTGCACTGGAGAGGGTACAGAGTAGATTTACCAGGATGTTGCACTGGAGAGGGTACAGAGGAGATTTACCAGGATGTTGCACTGGAGAGGGTACAGAGGAAATTTACCAGGATGTTGCACTGGAGAGGGTACAGAGGAGATTTACCAGGGATGTTGCACTGGAGAGGATACAGAGGAGATTTACCAGGATGTTGCACTAGAGAGGGTGCAGAGGAGATTTACCAGGATGTTGCACTGGAGAGGGTGCAGAGGAGATCTACCAGGATGTTGCACTGGAGAGGGTACAGAGTAGATTTACCAGGATGTTGCACTGGAGAGGGGTACAGAGGAGATTTACCAGGATGTTGCACTGGAGAGGGTACAGAGGAGATTTACCAGGATGTTGCACTGGAGAGGGTGCAGAGGAGATTTACCAGGATGTTGCCGGGACTGGAAATTTTAGCGATGAGGAAAGATTGGAGAGGCTGGGGTTGTTTTCCTTGGAACAGAGGAGGCTGAGGGGAGACCTGATTGAGGTGTATAAAATGATGAGGGGCCTGGATAGAGTGGATAGGACGGACCTGTTTCCCTGGGCAGAGGGGTCATCAACCAGGGGGCAGAGATTGAAAGTAATTGGGGGGGGTTTAGAGGGGATTTGAGGGGAAATGTCTTCACCCAGAGGGTGGTGGGGGTCTGGGGTGGAACTCACGGCCTGAAAGGGGGGTAGAGGCAGAAACCCTCACCACATTTGGATGTGCACCTGAAGTGCCGTAACCCGCAGGGCTACGGACCCAGAGCGGGAAAGTGGGATTAGGCCGGGTAGCCTCTTGGTCGGCTGTAAATTTTCTGTGATTTCTATGAACTTGCCAAGGTGTTTCATAACAGCGTTATCAGAAAAAGTCTAACACCGAGCCACATAAGGAGATATTAGGGACAGGTGACCAAAAGCTGGGTCAAAGAGGTGGGTTTTAAGGAGCGTCTTGAAGGAGAAAAGAGAGGTAGAGAGGCGGAGAGGTTTAGGGAGGGAGTTCCAGAGCTTGGGGCCCAGGCAACAGAAGGCACGGCCACCGATGGTGGAGCGATTATAATCAGGGATGGTCAGGAGGGCAGAATTAGAGGAGCGCAGACATCTCGGGGATTTGTGGGGCTGGAGGTTACAGAGATAGGGAGGGGGCGAGGGCCATGGAGGGATTTGTAAACAAGGATGAGAATTTTGAAATCGAGGTGTTGCTTAACGGGAGCCAATGTAGGTCAGTGAGCACAGGGGGTGATGGGTGAGTGGGACTGGGTGTGAGTTAGGACACGGGGCAGTGAGCACAGGGGGTGATGGGTGAGTGGGACTCGGTGCGAGTTAGGACACGGGGCAGTGAGCACAGGGGGTGATGGGTGACCGGGACTCGATGCGAGTTAGGACACGGGGCAGTGAGCACAGGGGGTGATGGGTGAGCGGGACTGGGTGTGAGTTAGGACACGGGGCAGTGAGCACAGGGGGTGATGGGTGAGCGGGACTGGGTGTGAGTTAGGACACGGGGCAGTGAGCACAGGGGGTGATGGGTGAGCGGGACTGGGTGTGAGTTAGGACACGGGGCAGCCGAGTTTTGGATCACCTCCAGTTTATGTCGGGTAGAATGTGGGAGGCCGGCCAGGAGTGCGTTGGAATAGTCAAGTCTGGAGGTATTTAAGAAAGGATATACTTGCATTGGAGGCAGTTCAGAGAAGGTTCACTCGGTTGATTCCGGAGATGAGGGGGTTGACTTATGAGGAAAGGTTGAGGAGGTTGGGCCTCTACTCATTGGAGTTCAGAAGAATTAGAGGTGATCTTATCGAAACGTATCAGATTATGAGGGGGGCTCGACAAGGTGGATGCAGAGAGGATGTTCCCACTGATGGGGGAGACTAGAACTAGGGGGCATGGTCTTAGAATAAGGGGCCGCCCATTTAAAACTGAGATGAGGAGGAATTTCTTCTCTCAGAGGGTTGTAAATCTGTGGAATTCTCTGCCCCAGAGAGCTGTGGAGGCTGGGTCATTGAATATATTTAAGGTGGAGATAGACAGATTTTTGAGCGATAAGGGAGTGAAGGGTTATGGGGAGCGGGCGGGGAAGTGGAGCTGAGTCCATGATCGGATCAGCCATGGTCGTATTAAATGGCGGAGCAGGCTCGAGGGGCCGAATGGCCGACTCCTGCTCCTATTTCTCACGTGTGTGACTGGGAGGGGAACGTGGAGGAGGTGGTGTTCCCATGGACCTGCTGCCCTTGTCCTTCGAGGAGGGTAGAGGTGGCGGGTTTGGGAGGTGCTGCCGAAGAAGCCTTGGCGAGTTGCCGCGGTGCATCTTGTAGACGGTGCACACTGCAGCCAGGGGGCGCCGGTGGTGGAGGGAGTGAGTGTTGTAGGTGGTGGGTAGCGGGCCCATCGAGCGGCCTGCTTTGTCCTGGATGGTGTCGAGCTTCTCGAGTGTTGTTGGAGCTGCAACTCATCCAGGCAAAGTGGAGAGTGTTCCATCACACTCCTGACTTGTGTCTTGTAGATGGTGGGAAGGCTTTGGGGAGTCAGGAGATGAGACAGGAGCAGGAGTCGGCCATTCGGCCCCTCGAGCCTGCTCCGCCATTTAATACGGTCATGGCTGATCCGATCATGGACTCAGCTCCACTTCCCCGCCCGCTCCCCATAACCCTTCACTCCCTTATCGCTCAAAAATCTGTCTATCTCCACCTTAAATATATTCAATGACCCAGCCTCCACAGCTCTCTGGGGCAGAGAATTCCACAGATTTACAACCCTCTGAGAGAAGAAATTCCTCCTCATCTCAGTTTTAAATGGGCGGCCCCTTATTCTAAGACCATGCCCCCTAGTTCTAGTCTCCCCCATCAGTGGGAACATCCTCTCTGCATCCACCTTGTCGAGCCCCCCTCATAATCTGATACGTCTCGATAAGATCACCTCTCATTCTTCTGAACTCCAATGAGTAGAGGTCCAAC
>NW_027250657.1:74486-86774 GCF_044704955.1 Pristiophorus japonicus | reverse complement strand
CTGACACTGGGAGGGGGGGGAGAGGGGGAGGGGGGTACTGACACTGGGAGGGGGAGAGGGGGAGGGGGTACTGACACTGGGAGGGGGAGAGGGGGAGGGGGTACTGACACTGGGAGGGGAGGGGGAGGGGGTACTGACACTGGGAGGGGAGGGGGAGGGGGTACTGACACTGGGAGGGGAGGGGGAGGGGGTACTGACACTGGGATGGGGAGAGGGGGAGGGGGTACTGACACTGGGAGGGGGGAGAGGGGGAGGGGGTACTGACACTGGGAGGGGAGAGGGGGAGGGGGTACTGACACTGGGAGGGGGAGGGGGTACTGACACTGGGAGGGGAGGGGGAGGGGGTACTGACACTGGGAGGGGGAGAGGGGGAGGGGGTACTGACACTGGGAGGGGGAGAGGGGGAGGGGGTACTGACACTGGGAGAGGGGGAGAGGGGGAGGGGGTACTGACACTGGGAGAGGGGGGAGAGGGGGAGGGGGTACTGACACTGGGAGGGGGAGAGGGGGAGGGGGTACTGACACTGGGAGGGGGGAGTGGGGGAGGGGTACTGACACTGGGAGGGGGAGAGGGGGAGGGGGTACTGACACTGGGAGGGGGAGAGGGAGGGGGAGGGGGTACTGACACTGGGAGGGGGAGAGGGAGGGGGAGGGGGTACTGACACTGGGAGGGGGCAGGGGGAGGGGGTACTGACACTGGGAGGGGGAGAGGGGGAGGGGGTACTGACACTGGGAGGGGGGAGAGGGGGAGGGGGTACTGACACTGGGAGGGGGAGAGGGGGAGGGGGTACTGACACTGGGAGGGGGAGAGGGGGAGGGGGTACTGACACTGGGAGGGGAGGGGGAGGGGGTACTGACACTGGGAGGGGGAGAGGGGGAGGGGTACTGACACTGGGAGGGGGAGAGGGGGAGGGGGTACTGACACTGGGAGGGGAGGGGGAGGGGGTACTGACGCTGGGAGGGGGAGGGGGTACTGACGCTGGGAGGGGGAGAGGGGGAGGTGTACTGGCCCTGGGAGTGGGGGGAGGGGTACTGACCCTGGGAGGAGGAGAGGGGGAGGGGTACTGGCCCTGGGAGGGGGGGGAGGGGTACTGACCCTGGGAGGGCGAGGGGGAGGGGTACCGATGCTGGGAGGGGGAGGGGGTACTGGCCCTGGGAGTGGGGGGAGGGGTACTGACGCTGGGAGGGCGAGGGGGAGGGGTACTGACCCTGGGAGGAGGAGAGGGGGAGGGGTACTGGCCCTGGGAGGGGGGGGAGGGGTACTGACCCTGGGAGGGCGAGGGGGAGGGGTACTGATGCTGGGAGGGGGAGGGGGTACTGACCCTGGGAGGGGAGGGGTGCTGGCCCTGGGAGGGGGGGGGGGGTACTGATGCTGGGAGGGGGAGGGGGTACTGACCCTGGGAGGGGAGGGGTGCTGGCCCTGGGAGGGGGGGAGGGGTACTGACCCTGGGAGGGGGAGGGGCCAGCGCAATGTCACCTGACCAATACTGGGGCACAAAGGGTTAAATTAGGAGAACAAGTTGCACAGACTGGGCTCATGTTCCCTCGCGTGTAGGGAGGGAAAGCGAGGGAGGGAAGAAAGGAGGGGGGAAAGAGATGGAGGGGACAGGGGAGAAGGAAAGAGAGGGAGGGAAAGAGAGAAAATGATAGGGAGGGAAAGAGAGAGAATGAGAGGGAGGGAAAGAGAGAGAATGAGAGGGAGGGAAAGAGAGAGAATGAGAGGGAGGGAAAGAGAGAGAATGAGAGGGAGGGAAAGAGAGAGAATGAGAGGGCAGGACAGAATGCGAGAGGGTGTGAAGGAGCAGTAGAGAATGAGGGTGTAAGATTAGGATTACAGGCACACACACATCCCCAGAGTGTGTCCGGATTGTGAGAGATTTTATTGAAGGGCGACAGACACAGGGTAGTACGTTCGGTGGGGATCGGGATAGACAGACAACCCGTGACCGTTCAGTGTGATGTACCGCCCCAGAGCGGATCGAAACAACCAGACGGGCACACGAGGGGCAGAGCGGGGGTCTCGGGGGGGAGGGGCAGAGCGGGGGTCTTAGGGAGGAGGGGCAGAGCGGGGGTCTCGGGGTGGGAGGTGACAGAGCGGGGGGTCTCGGGGGAGAGGGGCAGAGCGGGGGTCTCGGGGTGGGGGGGGAAACAGAGCGGGGGGTCTCGGGGGGGAGGTGACAGAGCGGGGGTCTAGGGGGGAGGGGCAGAGCGGGGGGTCTCGGGGGGGAGGGGCAGAGCGGGGGTCTCGGGGTGGGGGGGGGGAACAGAGCGGGGGATCTCGGGGGGGTCTTCCAGCTGCTAGAGGTACTCCAGCACCGATCCACCTCAAGAGGCTGACAGCTGAACAAGGTGTTGGACCGCGGACAACATGGACCCATCTCAAGGAGGAACACAAGAACATAAGAAATAGGAGCCTGACTATATCCCTTGGCATATTTTTTGTGTCCTCCTCACAACTTGCTTTTCCTCCCATCTTTGTATCGTCAGCAAACTTGGCTACGTTACACTCAGTCCCTTCTTCTAAGTCGTTAATATAGATTGTAAATAGTTGGGGTCCCAGCACTGATCCCTGCGGCACCCCACTAGTCACTGATTGCCAACCCGAGAATGACCCATTTATCCCGACTCTCTGTTCTCTGTTAGTTAACCAATCCTCTATCCATGCTAATATATTACCCCCAACCCCGTGAACTTTTATCTTGTGCAGTTACCTTTTATGTGGCACTTTGTCAAATGTCTTCTGGAAATCCAAATACACCACATCCACTGGTTCCCCCTTTTCCACCCTGTTCGTTACATCCTCAAAGAACTCCAGCACCTTTGTCAAACAGCATTTCGTCAAGCCGGAAGCCTCCACTCCTAACTGCCTGTATTCCCGCCGGGTCATCTGCTTTAATAATTTATTTTGATGGGCTGGTGTCAATCATCTTTACCCATTCGATCGTCCAATTACCAGGGGAGAGGGTATCATAAGACCGTCAGAACTAGGAGCAGGAGTCGGCCATTCGGCCCCTCGAGCCTGCTCCGCCATTTAATACCATCATGGCTGATCCAATCATGGACTCAGCTCCACTTCCCCGCCCGCTCCCCATAACCTTCACTCCCTTATCGCTCAAAAATCTGTCTATCTCCCCCTTAAATATATTCAATGACCCAGCCTCCACAGCTCTCTGGGGCAGAGAATTCCACAGATTTACAACCCTCTGAGAGAAGAAATTCCTCCTCATCTCAGTTTTAAATGGGCGGCCCCTTATTCTAAGACCATGCCCCCTAGTTCTAGTCTCCCCCATCAGTGGGAACATCCTCTCTGCATCCACCTTGTCGAGCCCCCTCATAATCTGATACGTTTCGATAAGATCACCTCTCATTCTTCTGAACTCCAATGAGTAGAGGCCCAACCTACTCAACCTTTCCTCATAAGTCAACCCCCTCATCTCCGGAATCAACCGAGTGAACCTTCTCTGAACTGCCTCCAAAGGAAATATATCCTTTCGTAAATACGGAGAGCAAAACTGCACGCAGTACTCCAGGTGTGGCCTCACCAATACCCTGTATAACTGGAGCAAGACTTCCCTGCTTTTATACTCCATCCCCTTTGCAATAAAGGCCAAGATACCATTGGCCCTTCCTGATCACTTGCTGTACCTGCAGACTATCCTTTTGTGTTTCATGTACAAGTAACCCCCAGGTCCCTCTGTACTGCGGCACTTTGCAATCTTTCTCCATTTAAATAATAACTTGCTTTTCTATTATTTCTGCCATTATCGGTGGCAGCCCACTCCCTTCCCGCTGAGCTCAGCTTCTCCCCTAACTTCTCTGCTCGATGTCTTGTTATATTTCTCCAAGATAGCTTATCGTCTGACTGACACCAGGCACTTCCAAGGGCATCTTGTTTATTCCACCTCTCCGTGTTATCCTCCTTTATCACCCCAAGCATGTCTGGGCCTTCATTCGTATCAGATCTCAGCTGACATTCCTTTAGCCAGCACTCAGCTGCTGGGTTGTGTAACGTATTTAAGAATTCATGGCAACACATTACGAATCATCAGAATCATCATAGGCTGCCTTACTTCCACGCTGAAAACGGATGAGTTCCCAGGTGTTTCAATGATATTCCAGATCCTGAACTCCCGGTGCGTGGATTGTTTTAACGTGGGGTGACCGATGCACACCAGCCAGCAGTGCTGACGGTCTTGCTACAGCGACTGCGCCGAATTCCGGGCCGGGCCACCGCAAGCTACTCCCGCTGCTTAAGTAATCTTACGGGCTAGTTGGTTGACTAGCAAAAAGTTTAACAATCACACGACACATTACCGGTTCAACCACCGGGCTCACAACCACCTGCCCCATCGTGGATTCCCCCGAACCCAACTGGCCGGGGTTTTATTGAGTCTTGTGAACATCACGTGACTAAGCCACTCTCAACTCAACAGCTCTACAACTATTTTAAGTTGAAACATCAATACAAATGTCCCCTTATTAAAGGGGCACCAAAACCGACACATTAAACAAATTAAACTTTGGACCTTAAACAAATCAAATTTAGAATGTGGTTGCCGGGGGTGTGATGATGCACTCCAGTCCCTCCGGCGCCCACCTCTGGCGGAAGGCCGCGAGCGTACCGGTGGACACCGCGTGCTCCATCTCCAGGGACACCCTGGCTCGGATGTAACCGCGGGAGAGAGGCAGGCAGTCGGGGCTGAACGACTCCCCTCGGCCTGGACCGGCTGATGGTCCCCCCTTGGCCGTGCCCAGGAGCAGGCCCCACGAGGAGGCCCTCGGACCTGCCCGCTCCCCTCCGCACAGGGTGCCCGAAGATCAGGAGCGTGGGACTGAAGTGCAGCCAGAATTTGAGGAGCGGCCCAGTCAGATATTGGAAGAGGGGGCTGCAACCTCACAGACCGAACCCACACGTGGAACACGGACTCCTCCAGACCGCAGAAATTGCAGGCGGCCCGGGAGCCCGTGAACCGACTGAAAAACCGATTGCACGGGACTGTCCCGTGCACCACCCTCCAGGCCAAGTCCCAGATAAATAGAGGGAGGGACTCCCGCGTAGAGAGCACCCCCCCCATCGGGGACCCCCGCCTCCTCCGGACGGCAAGATGGTACGCCACGGGCGTGTCCGGACGGCAGGCGAGGATGGCGAGGTGGAGAGTGTGCAGGAGCAGCCCGTACAGGAAACCCCTCCCTCCGCGCAGAACCGAAAGGCACGGAGGGGATTTCCCCCCTCGAGGAGGCTCGAGTCGTGAGGCGCCGGCTCCCGAGGGAGGTTCCGGGGCTTTGGCGCCGATGAGGAATTCAACAGCTGTACAAACCTGTGAGCATCCTCACAGGGACATACATTACAGATCGCAAAGCCTGTTTTTCACAGCTTTATCGTCCCTCGGGAACTTTTTAGGATTTCTTTGGATTTAAAACCAGACTTTGAGATTTAAAGGTTACATTACAGGGAGAGGGAAATAGAGGGAGGGAGAGGGAGAGGGAAAGAGGGAGGGAGAGAGAGAGGGAAAGAGGGAGGGAGAGAGAGAGGGAAAGAGGGAGAGGGAAAGAGGGAGAGGGAAAGAGGGAGGGAGAGAGAGAGGGAAAGAGGGAGGGAGAGAGAGAGGGAAAGAAGGAGGGTAAGAGAGGGAGGGAAAGGGAGAGGGAGAAAGAGAGGGAAAGAGGGAGGGAGAGAGAGAGGGAAAGAGGGAGGGTAAGAGAGGGAGGGAAAGAGGGAGGGAGAGAGAGAGGGAAAGAGGGAGGGAGAGAGAGAGGGAAAGAGGGAGGGAGAGAGAGAGGGAAAGAGGGAGGGAGAGAGAGAGGGAAAGAGGGAGGGTAAGAGAGGGAGGGAAAGGGAGAGGGAAAGAGGGAGGGAAAGGGAGAGGGAAAGAGGGAGAGAGAAAGAGGGAGAGGGAAAGAGGGAGGGAGAGAGAGAGAGGGAAAGGGAAAGGGAGAGGGAAAGAGAGGGAGGGAAAGAGGGAGAGGGAGAGGGAAAGAGGGAGGGAAAGAGAGGGAGGGAAAGGGAGAGGGAAAGAGAGGGAGGGAGAGAGAGAGGGAAAGAGGGAGGGGAAAAAGGGTGGGGAAGAGGGAGGGAGGGGAAGAGGGAGACAGAGAGCAGAGACGGGCCAAAGTGAGAGAGCTAAAGTGATGTAGTTGGAGAGAGGGGGAATGAAAACGAGGGAGAGAGAGGTTGAAAGGATGACGGAGGGGAGAGACGGAGGGAAGGTTGTGAAGGAGTTACCCTGAAGTGCTGTCGCTCTGGCAGAACCTAACCCCCACCTTAAATATTCTCTCCTCCCTTCTCAGGTACTCGCCTTCCAAACGTTGGCATATCGACACAATAATGAGAGTTCTGACCACAGTAAGTACCCGACTACTTTACACTCATTTCAACGCTGACCAACATTGTTCTCCCGGTTAAGCAACGCCTCGCTCGTAAAATTCTCATCCTTGTTTACACATCCCTCCATGGCCCTCGCCCCTCCCTATCTCTGTAACCCCCTCCAGCCCCTACACCCCTCCCTATCTCTGTAACCTCCTCCAGCCCCTACACCCCTCCCTATCTCTGTACCCTCCTCCAGTCCCTACACCCCTCCCTATCTCTGTAACCCCCTCCAGCCCCTACACCCCTCCCTATCTCTGTAACCTCCTCCAGTCCCTACACCCCTCCCTATCTCTGTAACCTCCTCCAGCCCCTACACCCCTCCCTATCTCTGTAACCCCCTCCAGTCCCTACACCCCTCCCTATCTCTGTAACCTCCTCCAGTCCCTACACCCCTCCCTATCTCTGTAACCCCCTCCAGCCCCTACACCCCTCCCCTATCTCGGTAACCTCCTCCAGTCCCTACACCCCTCCCTATCTCTGTAATCCCCTCCAGCCCCTACACCCCTTCCTATCTCTGTAACCCCCTCCAGCCCCTACACCCCTCCCTATCTCTGTAACCCCCTCCAGCCCCTACACTCCTCCCTATCTCTGTAACCCCCTCCAGCCCCTACACACCTCCCTATCTCTGTAACCTCCTCCAGCCCCTACACCCCTCCCTATCTCTGTAACCTCCTCCAGTCCCTACACCCCTCCCTATCTCTGTAACCTCCTCCAGTCCCTACACCCCTCCCTATCTCTGTAACCTCCTCCAGCCCCCTACACCCCTCCCTATCTCTGTAACCTCCTCCAGCCCCTTCACCCCTCTCTATCTCTGTAAACCCCCCCCGAGATCTCTGCACTCCTCTAATTCTGCCCTCCTGACCATCCCTGATTATAATCGCTCCACCATCGGTGGCCGTGCCTTCTGTTGCCTGGGCCCCAAGCTCTGGAACTCCCTCCCTAAACCTCTCTACCTCTCTACCTCTCTTTCCTCCTATAAAACACTCCTTAAAACCGACCTCTTTGACCGAGCTTTTGGTCACCTGTCCTAATATCTCTTTATCATCACAGGCAGTCCCTCGGAGTCGAGGAAGACTTGCCTCCACTCTAACAGTGAGTTCTCAGGTGACTGAACAGTCCAATACGGGAGCCACAGTCCCTGTCACAGGTGGGACAGACAGTGGTTGAGGGAAGGGGAGGGTGGGACTGGTTTGCCGCACGCTCCTTCCGCTGCCTGCGCTTGCTTTCTGCACGCTCTCGGCGACGAGACTCGAGGTGCTCAGCGCCCTCCCGGATGCACTTCCTCCACTTAGGGGCGGACTGGTCTTTGGGCCCAGGGACTCCCAGGTGTCGGTGGGGATGTTGCACTTTATCAGGGTGGGCTTTGAGGGTGGTCCCTTGTAACGTTTCCTCTGCCCACCCTGGGGCTCGCTTGCCGTGAAGGAGTTCCGAGTAGAGCGCTTGCTTTGGGAGTCTCGTGTCTGGGGGCCATGCGGACAATGTGGCCCTGCCCAGCGGAGCTGGTCGAGTGTGTGGTCAGTGCTTCGATGCTGGGGATGTTGGGCCTGGTCGAGGACGCTAACGTTGGTGCGTCTGTCCTCCCGGGGGATTTGCAGGATCTTGCGGAGACAGTGTTGGTGGTATTTCTCCAGCGACTTGAGGTGTCTGCTGTACATGGTCCGTGTCTCTGAGCCATACAGGAGGGCGGGTATCACTACAGCCCTGTAGACCGTGAGCTTGGTGGTGGATTTGAGGGCCTGGTCTTCGAACACTCTCTTCCTCAGCCGGCCGAAGGCTGCACTGGCGCACTGGAGGCGGTGTTGGATCTCGTCGCCAATGTCTACCCTTGGTGATAAGAGGCTCCCGAGGTATGGGAAATGGTCCACGGTGTCCAGGGCCGGGCCGTGGATCTTGATGACTGGGGGGCAGTGCTGTGTGCATATCTCCTTAAGCAGCTCGGTGTCAAATGTCGTTTGATAGTCGCGCATGTGAAGCACCTGGGGACATTTTCCAACATTAAAGGCGCTGTTATAACATACAAGTTGCTTTGGTTGTTGAGTAAACTTGATTCAACTCCCAAGCCTGGAGGGTGAAAGGTCACAGGCCGACCCACTGACCAACCCGATCCCCCATTCGAGAGACAGAGATGACCTTTAACCCCCCCCCCTCAGTCTGGCGACTGGATTTGACCCCAGGGTCCCCAGAGGTCATATTCCAACTAATTAACGGTACAGTGAATCACAGAATGATCGAATAACACAGGGCAGAAGCTGGCCATTCGGCCCATCGAGCCCATGTTGGCTCGTCCAAAGATCAATTCAGTCAGTCCCCCGCCCCCCCCCCCCCCGCTCTTTCCCCATATCCCTGCAATGTTCTTCTCCTCCGAGTATTTATCCAACTCCCTATTGAAGGCTAGGATTGGATCTTTATCCAGCACCCTATCAGGCCGTGCATTCCAGATCCCAGCCACTCGCTGGGTAAAAAGGCTTTTCCTCAAGTCACCTCTGAGGGCCTTAAATCGCTTCCCTCTTGTTATCGACCCCTTCCGCCTCTGGAAACAGTTCCTGCTTATTTACTCGCTCTAAACCCCTTCATGACATTAAACACCTCGATCAAATCTCTTCGTAGCCTTCTCTGCTCCAACCCCAGCTTCCCCAGTCCATCCACGTCACTGAAGGCCCTCATCCCTGGCACAGTTATACGTGTGGACTTGTATTTGCTCTGTACAGCCACCAGAGGGCTCATTCCCCGGAGTCCCAAGGGATCCCATAATCCCTTGGGAGCACAGGTATTTAAGGAGGCTTCACAGGTTGGAGAGGCACTCTGGAGACCTGCAATAAAAGACTACGGTCAGACAAATACTGAAGAATTATGGAAGTGACGTGGACATTGTTTTTTGAAAAAGCATTTTTTTTGGAATGGATTTTACATTTAAACCATTTGACCGCTGCTGATAGAAACATAGAAACATAGAAAATAGGTGCAGGAGTAGGCCATTCAGTCCTTCTAGCCTGCACCGCCATTCAATGAGTTCATGGCTGAACATGAAACTTCAGTACCCCATTCCTGCTTTCTCACCATACCCCTTGATCCCCCGAGTAGTAAGGACTACATCTAACTCCCTTTTGAATATATTTAGTGAATTGGCCTCAACTACTTTCTGCGGTAGAGAATTCCACAGGTTCACCACTCTCTGGGTGAAGAAGTTTCTCCTCATCTCGGTCCTAAATGGCCTACCCCTTATCCTTAGATTGTGACCCCTGGTTCTGGACTTCCCCAACATCAGGAACATTCTTCCTGTCTAAACCCGTCAGAATTTTAAACGTTTCTATGAGATCCCCTCTCATTCTTCTGAACTCCAGTGAATACAAGCCCAGTTGATCCAGTCTTTCTTGATAGGTCAGTCCCACCATCCCGGGAATCAGTCTGGTGAACCTTCGCTGCACTCCCTCAATAGCAAGAATGCCCTTCCTCAAGTTAGGAGACCAAAACTGTACACAATACTCCAGGTGTGGCCTCACCAAGGCCCTGTACAATTGTAGCAACACCTCCCTGCCCCTGTACTCAAATCCCTTCGCTATGAAGGCCAACATGCCATTTGCTTTCTTAACCGCCTGCTGTACCTGCATGCCAACCTTCAATGACTGATGTACCATGACACCCAGGTCTCGTTGCACCTCCCCTTTTCCTAATCTGTCACCATTCAGATAATAGTCTGTCTCTCTGTTTTTACCACCAAAGTGGATAACCTCACATTTATCCACATTATACTTCATCTGCCATGCATTTGCCCACTCACCTAACCTATCCAAGTCACTCTGCAGCCTCATAGCATCCTCCTCGCAGCTCACACTGCCACCCAACTTAGTGTCATCTGCAAATTTGGAGATACTACATTTAATCCCCTCGTCTAAATCATTAATGTACAGTGTAAACAGCTGGGGCCCCAGCACAGAACCTTGCGGTACCCCACTAGTCACTGCCTGTCATTCTGAAAAGTCCCCATTTACTCCTACTCTTTGCTTCCTGTCTGATAATACAATACAAGTCCGCTCTTAACGTGCCTCTTTGAATTTTATGCATGGAGGTCGATTTTTTTAATGCTTTTTAAAAAAACAATGTCCACTTCACTTCCATAATTCTTCAGTATTTGTCTGACCTTAGTCTTTTATTGCAGGTCTCCAGAGTGCCTCTCCAACCTGTGAAGCCTCCTTAAATACCTGTGCTCCCAAGGGATTATGGGATTCCTTGGGACTCCGGGGAATGAGCCCCCTGCTGGCTGTTACTTTGAGCTCACAGTGTTCAGCCTGACTCTTTCTCCATACACAGCAGATACCATTCCAGTCAATCCCCTGTGCACCCCCTCTCCAAAGTGTTCACATCCTCCCTAAAGCCCAGAATTACACACAGTACTCCAGCTGGAACATAAGAACATAAGAATTAGGACCAGGAGTAGGCCATCTAGCCCCTCGAGCCTGCTCCGCCATTCAACAAGATCATGGCTGATCTGGCCGTGGACTCAGCTCCACTTACCCGCCCGCTCCCCGTAACCCTTAATTCCCTTATTGGTTAAAAATCTATCTATCTGTGACTTGAATACATTCAATGAGCTAGCCTCAACTGCTTCCTTGGGCAGAGAATTCCACAGATTCACAATCCTCTGGGAGAAGAAATTCCTTCTCAACGCGGTTTTAAATTGGCTCCCCCGTATTTTGAGGCTGTGCCCCCTGGTTCTAGTCTCCCCGACCAGTGGAAACAACCTCTCTGCCTCTATCTTGTCTATCCCTTTCATTATTTTAAATGTTTCTATAAGATCACCCCTCATCCTTCTGAACTCCAACGAGTAAAAATCCAGTCTACTCAACCTATCATCATAAGGTAACCCCCTCATCTCCGGAATCAGCCTAGTGAATCATCTCTGTACCCCCTCCAAAGCTAGTATATCCTTCCTTAAGTAAGGTGGCCAAAACTGCACGCAGTACTCCAGGTGCGGCCTCACCAATACCCTGTACAGTTGCAGCAGGACCTCCCTGCTTTTGTACTCCATCCCTCTCGCAATGAAGGCCAACATTGCATTCGCCTTCCTGATTACCTGCTGCACCTGCAAACTAACTTTTTGGGATTCATGCACAAGGACCCCCAGGTCCCTCTGCACCACAGCATGTTGTAATTTCTCCCCATTCAAATAATATTCCCTTTTACTGTTTTTTTTTCCCCAAGGTGGATGACCTCACATTTTCCGACATTGTATTCCATTTGCCAAACCTTAGCCCATTCGCTTAACCTATCCAAATCTCTTCGCTGAACCAGTGTTTTATACAGGTTTAGCATAACTTCCTGCCTTTTGTGCTCGATGTCTCTATTTATAGAAGCCCCCCGATCCCAGACGCTTTGTTAACCTGCCCTGCCATTTGTGCATCAACACCCCCAGGTCTCTCTGTTCCTGCACCCCCTTTAAAATTGTACCATTTAAGAAATAGGAGCAGGAGTCGGCCATTCGGCCCCTCGAGCCTGCTCCGCCATTCGATGAGATCACGGCTGATCTTCTACCTCAACTCCACTTTCCCGCCCGATCCCTCGATTCCCCTCAATATCCAAAAATCTATCGACCTCAGCCTTGAACATACTCAAGGACTGAGCCTCCATTGCCCTCTGGGGCAGAGAATTCCAAAGATTCACCCACCCCCTCTCTGAGTGAAGAAATTCCTCTTTTTCTCCGTCCTAAATGGCCGAGCCCTTATCCTGAGACTGTGTGACCCCCTGGTTCTAGGCTCCCCAACCCCGGGGGAAACATCCTCCCTGCATCTACCCTGTCAAGCCCTGTAAGAATTGTGTGTGTTTCAATGAGATCGCCTCTCATTCTTCTAAACTCTAGAGAATATCGGCCTAGTCTACTCAATCTCTCCTCATAGGGCAATCCCCCCCATCCCAGGAATCAGTCTG
>NW_027250657.1:66986-69486 GCF_044704955.1 Pristiophorus japonicus | reverse complement strand
GGAGAGATTGGGTCGACTGGGCCTGTATTCACTGGAGTTTAGAAGAATGAGAGGGGATCTCATTGAAAGGTATAAAATTCTGACGGGGTTGGACAGACTGGATGTGGGGAGGATGTTTTCCCGGGGGCTGGGAAGTCTAGAACAAGGGGTCACACAGTCTCAGGATACGGGGGAGGAAATTTAGGAGCGAGATGAGGAGAAATGTTCTCACTCCGAGGGAGGTGAACCTGTGGAATTCTCTACCACAGAAGGCTGTGGGGGCCAAGTCACTGAATATATTTAAGAGGGAGATCGATAGATTTCTAGACACAAAAGGCATCAAGGGGTATGGGGAGAAAGCGGGAATATGGTGTTGAGAGAGATGATCAGCCATGATCGTATTGAATGGTGCAGGCTCGAGGGGCCGAATGGCCGACTCCTGCTCCTATTGTCTATGTTTCTATGGTTAATGGGTGTTTGTGACTGGAAGGATGTTTCCAGTGGGGTTCCGCAGGGCTCAGTATTGGGTCCTTTGCTTTTTCTGGTATATATCAACGATTTAGATTTGAATATCGGGAGTATGATTAAGAAGTTTGCAGATGACACTAACATCGGCTGTGTGTTTGATAATGAAGAGGAAAGTCATGGGCTGCAGGAAGATATCGATGGACTGGTCAGGTGGGCAGAGCAGTGGCAAATGGAGTTTCATCCGGAGAAGTGTTAAGGTCGTGTCTGACTAACGATTGAATTTTTTGAGGAAGGTTAACAAGGCAAGGGAATACACATTAAATGGTCGGACACTGAGACGTGTCAAGGAACAGAGGGATCTTGGAATGCAGGTCCACAGATTCCTGAAGGTAGCAGGCCAGGTAGATAAGGTGGTTAAGGAGGCATACGGAATACTTGCCTTTTTTAGCCGAGGCAGGGAATACAAGAGCAGGGGGGGTTATGCTTGAACTGTATAAAACACTGGTTAGGCCACAGCTGGAGTACTGCGTGCACAGTTCTGGTCACCACATTACAGGAAGGATGTGATTGCACTGGAGAGGGTGCAGAGGAGATTTACCAGGATGTTGCACTGGAGAGGGTACAGAGGAGATTTACCAGGATGTTGCACTGGAGAGGGTACAGAGGAGATTTACCAGGATGTTGCACTGGAGAGGGTACAGAGGAGATTTACCAGGATGTTGCACTGGAGAGGGTACAGAGGAGATTTACCAGGATGTTGCACTGGAGAGGGTACAGAGGAGATTTACCAGGATGTTGCACTGGAGAGGGTACAGAGGAGATTTACCAGGATGTTGCCGGGACTGGAGAATTTTAGCGATGAGGAAAGATTGGATAGGCTGGGGTTGTTTTCCTTGGAACAGAGGAGGCTGAGGGGAGACCTGATTGAGGTGAATAAAATGATGAGGGGCCTGGATAGAGTGGATAGGACGGACCTGTTTCCCTGGGCAGAGGGGTCAACAACCAGAGGGCAAATCGAAGATTGATCCTTGTGATGAGAGGGTTGTCCTATGAGGAGAGATTGAGTAGACTGGGCCGATACTCTCTGGAGTTTAGAAGAATGAGAGGTGACCTCATTGAAATATATAAAATTCTGAGGGGGATTGACAGATTGGATGCAGGGAGGGTGTTTCCCCCCGGGGCTGGGGAGTCTAGAACCAGGGGTCACTGTCTCAGGATAAGGGGTCGGCCATTTAGGACTGAGATGAGGAGGAATTTCTTCACTCAGAGGGGGGTGAATCTTTGGGATTCTCTGCCCCAGAGGGCTGTGGAGACTCAGTCGTTGAGTATATTCAAGGCTGAGATCGATAGATGTTTGGATATTAAGGGAATCGATGGAAATGGGGATCGGGCGGGAAAGTGGGGTTGAAGGCGGAGTTAGTCTGCAAGTGATCAGGAAGGCCAATGGAATGTTGGCCTTTATTGCAAAGGGGATGGAGTATAAAAGCAGGGAAGTCTTGCTCCAGTTATACAGGGTATTGGTGAGGCCACACCTGGAGTACTGCGTGCAGTTTTGCTCTCCGTATTTACGGAAGGATATACTTGCTTTGGAGGCAGTTCAGAGAAGGTTCACTCGGTTGATTCCGGGGATGAGGGGGTTGACTTATGAGGAAAGGTTGAGGAGGTTGGGCCTCTACTCATTGGAGTTCAGAAGAATGAGAGGTGATCTTATCGAAACGTATCAGATTATGAGGGGGCTCGACAAGGTGGATGCAGAGAGGATGTTCCCACTGATGGGGGAGACTAGAACTAGGGGGCATGGTCTTAGAATAAGGGGCCGCCCATTTAAAACTGAGATGAGGAGGAATTTCTTCTCTCAGAGGGTTGTAAATCTGTGGAATTCTCTGCCCCAGAGAGCTGTGGAGGCTGGGTCATTGAATATATTTAAGGCGGAGATAGACAGATTTTTGGGCGATAAGGGAGTGAAGGGTTATGGGGAGCGGGCGGGGCAGTGGAGCTGAGTCCATGATCGGATCAGCCATGGTCGTATTAAATGGCGGAGCAGGCTCGAGGG
>NW_027250657.1:21986-61986 GCF_044704955.1 Pristiophorus japonicus | reverse complement strand
CTGACTGTCTCAGTATTTAGTTATAATGAAGGTGATGTGTCCTGTCGACACCCAACAGGACAGAAGATGGATGAATAAGGGGAGAGCGCGGGTCAGTGTGGGACACTGCTGAAACCTGAGATAAGAGCTGCCTGTCCTCACACACACGTGACTCCTTTCCCCTTAGGTCTGCCGTCCTGGAGAGAATGCCTCTCATGAACAAGATTCCTGGTAACGACCCCCAGGATATCCCGGATACCAACCGGGAGATTGAGAGGGTGGAGAAAAAAATCTCACAGAATTCCACGGAAATCAGCAACCAGGTACTGGAAAACCGGGAAATATGATTCTATTTATAAACTTCTCGATTAGATCCCAGCCTGTAACTCACTCCCGGGTATCTGTTATTCTATATATAAACCCCCCCGAACCCCTCGATTAGATTCCAGCCTGTAACTCACTCCCGGGTATCTGTTATTCTATATATAAACCCCCCGAACCCTCGATTAGATTCCAGCCTGCAACTCACTCCCGGGTATCTGTTATTCTATATATAAACCCCCCGAACCCCTCGATTAGATTCCAGTCTGTAACTCACTCCCGGGTATCTGTTATTCTATACATAAACCCCGTGAACCCTTCGATTAGATTCCAGCCTGTAACTCACTCCCGGGTATCTGTTACTCTATATATAAACCCCCCGAAACCCCCGATTAAATTCCAGTGTGCAACTCATTCCCGGGGATCTGTTATACTATATATAAATCCACCGAACCCATCCATTAGATTCCAGCCTGTAACTCACTCCTGGGTATCTGTAATTCTATATATAAACCCCCCGAACCCCTCGATTAGATTCCAACCTGTAACTCACTCCCGGGTATCTGTTATTCTCTATATAAACCCCCCCTGAACCCCTCGATTAGATTCCAGCCTGTAAATCACTCCCGGGTATCAGTTATTCTCTATATAAACTCCCCGAACCCCTCGATTAGATTCCAGCCTGTAACTCACTCCCGGGTATCCGTTATTCTAAATATAAACCCCCGAACCACTTGATTAGATTCCAGCCTGTAACTCACTCCTGGGTATCTGTTATTCTATATATAAACCCCCGAACCCCTCGATTAGATTCCAGCCTGTAACTCACTCTTGGGTATCTGTTATTCTATATATAAACCCCCCGAACCCCTCGATTAGATTCCAGCCTGTAACTCACTCCCGGGAATCTGTTATTCTATATATAAACCCCCCGAACCCCTCGATTAGATTCCAGTCTGTAACTCACTCCCTGGTATCTGTTATTCTATATATAAACCCCCCGAATCCATCGATTAAATTCCAGCCTGTAACTCACTCCCGGGTATCAGTTATTCTCTATAAAAAACTCCCGAACCCCTCGATTAGATTCCAGCCTGTAACTCACTCCCGGGTATCCGTTATTCTATATATAAACCACCCGAACCACTTGATTAGATTCCCAGCTGTAACTCACTCCCGGGTATCTGTTATTCTATATCTAAACCCCCCGAACCCCTCGATTAGATTCCAGCCTGTAACTCACTGCCGGGTATCTGTTATTCTATATATAAACCCCCCGAACCCGCGATTAGATTCCAGACTGTAACTCACTCCCGGGTATCTGTTATTCTATATATAAACCCCCGAACCCCTCGATTAGATTCCTGCCTGTAACTCACTCCCGGGTATCTATTATTCTATATATAAACCCCCCGAACCCCTCGATTAGATTCCAGCCTGTAACTCACTCCCGGGTATCTGTTATTCTATATATAAACCCCAGAACCCCTCGATTAGATTCCAGCCTGTAACTCACTCCCGGGTATCTGTTATTCTATATATAAACCACCCGAACCCCTCGATTAGATTCCAGCCTGTAACTCACTCCCGGGTATCTGTTATTCTATATATAAACCCCCCGAACCCTCGATTAGATTCCAGCCTGTAACTCACTCCCGGGTATCTGTTATTCTATTTATAAACCCCCCGAAACCTCCGATTAGATTCCAGCCTGTAACTCACTCCCGGGTATCTGTTGTTCTACATATAAACCCCCCGAACCCCTCCATTAGATTCCAGCCTGTAACTCACTCCCGGGTATCTGTTATTCTATATATAAACCCCCCGAACCCCTCGATTAGATTTCAGCCTGTAACTCACTCCCAGGTATCTGTTATTCTATATATAAACCCCCGAACCCCTTGATTAGATTCCAGCCTGGAACTCACTCCCGGGTATCTGTTATTCTATATATAAACCCCCCGAGCCTCTCGATTAGATTCCAGCCTGTAACTCACTCCCGGGTATCTGTTGTTCTATATATAAACCCCCCGAACCCCTCGATTAGATTCCAGTCTGTAACTCACTCCTGGGTATCTGTTATTCTATATATAAACCCCCCGAGCCTCTCGATTAGATTCCAGCCTGTAACTCACTCCCAGGTATCTGTTATTCTATATATAAACCCCCGAACCCCTTGATTAGATTCCAGCCTGTAACTCACTCCCGGGTATCTGTTATTCTATATATAAACCCCCGAACCCCTCGATTAGATTCCAGCCTGGAACTCACTCCCGGGTATCTGTTATTCTATATATAAACCCCCGAACCCCTCGATTAGATTCCAGCCTGGAACTCACTCCCGGGTATCTGTTATTCTATATATAAACCCCCCGAGCCTCTCGATTAGATTCCAGCCTGTAACTCACTCCCGGGTATCTGTTATTCTATATATAAACCCCCCGAACCCCTCGATTAGATTCCAGCCTGTAACTCACTCCCGGGTATCTGTTATTCTATATATAAACCCCCAGAACCCCTCGATTAGATTCCAGCCTGTAACTCACTCCCGGGTATCTGTTGTTCTATATATAAACCCCCGAACCCCTCGATTAGATTCCAGCCTGTAACTCACTCCCGGGTATCTGTTATTCTATATATAAACCCCCCGAACCCCTCGATTCGATTCCAGCCTGTAACTCACTCCCGGGTGTCTGATATTCCATTAACCAGTGCTCTGATAGACAATGTCTGCTTGAGATGATGGGTTGTCTGTTGAGAGTTACACTTTCTCACTCTCTCTCCTTTGTAGACAAACGATCTGCTCGACCTGCTGGGCGTGAATGACCCACTGCCCATTATCCCCACCTCTGGGTCAACCAAGGACAGCCTTGCTGGGGGAGAGCTGCTGGATTTACTCGGAGGCCTGAATGTGTCAGGTGAGGCCTCGGGCAGCCGAGATGTTAACAGCGCTGCGTGCCATTCGGCCCATCACCTCCAGCCCCTCGGAGGCCAGTTTTAAAAAGAACGACTTAAAAGTCTTGCATTTATATAGCACCTTTCACAACCACCGGATGTCCCAAAGCCCTTTACAGCCAACGAAACACTTTTGGAGTGTAGTCACTGTTGTCATACCCAATTGCATTCCCTCTCGTCTCCAGAAACTATTTGTTTTATTTGTTCATAGGATGTCGGCGTTTATTGCCCCGTCCCTAATTGCCCTCGAGAAGATATTGCTGAGCTGCCATCTTGAACTGCAGAGGGGTGGTTAAGAGGTCATCCACATTGCTGTGGGGTCTGGAGTCACATGTAGGCCCAGACCGAGGAAGGACGGCACATTTCCTTCCCTGAAGGACATTAGTGAACCCGTTTGGTTTTTACGATAATCCGGTAGTTTCATGCTCGAGATTACTGACGTCCAGATAAGTTCGAGATTTATTTAATTCACTAACTTTAAGTTTCCCCAGCTGCCCCGGGGTGAGATGTGAACTCGTGTCCCCGGATCATTCATCACAGGCAGTCCCTCGGAATCGAGGAAGACTTGCCTCCACTCTAACAGTGAGTTCTCAGGTGACTGAACAGTCCAATACGGGAACCACAGTCCCTGTCACAGGTGGGACAGACAGTGGTTGAGGGAAGGGGAGGGTGGGACTGGTTTGCCGCACGCTCCTTCCGCTGCCTGCGCTTGCTTTCTGCACGCTCTCGGCGACGAGACTCGAGGTGCTCAGCGCCCTCCCGGATGCACTCCCTCCACTTAGGGCGGACTGGTCTTTGGGCCAGGGACTCCCAGGTGTCGGTGGGGATGTTGCACTTTATCAGGGAGGCTTTGATCATTAGTCCAGTAACACAACCACCATGCGTCGTACCCCCAAATATCGTAAATTAATCCCATTCCCTCGCCCCAAACTAATCTTAACCCCTCTCCCCCCAAACTAATCCCCTTCCCTCTCCCCCCAAACTAAACCCCTTCTCCCTCCCCCCAAAATAATCCCGTTCCCTCCCAGCAAATCTCAGGCAGTCTCCTTGGGTATCATCTCAACGAGCTCCTCAATCTTCTCAGGTCGCGTGAGAAATATCTCTTTGCTCAAACCGTCCCTCATAACCTCATGCCTCTCATGAAGAAGAAAGCCACGGACTGCAGGAAGATATCGATGAACTGGTCAGGTGGGCAGAGCAGTGGCAAATGGAGTTTAATCCGGAGAAGTGTGAGGGAATGCATTTGGGGAGGGCTAACAAGGCGAGGGAATATACATTAAATGGTAGGACACTGAGAAGTGTAGAGGAACAGAGGGACCTGGGAGTGCAGGTCCACAGATCCCTGAAGGTAGCAGGCCAGGTGGATAAGGTGGTTAAGAAGGCATACGGAATACTTGCCTTTATTAGTCTAGGCATAGAATACAAGAGCAGGGGTGTTATGCTTGAACTGTATAAAACACTGGTTAGGCCACAGCTGGAGTACTGCGTGCACAGTTCTGGTCACCACATTACAGGAAGGATGTGATTGCACTGGAGAGGGTGCAGAGGAGATTTACCAGGATGTTGCACTGGAGAGGGTACAGAGGAGATTTACCAGGATGTTGCACTGGAGAGGGTACAGAGGAGATTTACCAGGATGTTGCACTGGAGAGGGTACAGAGGAGATTTACCAGGATGTTGCACTGGAGAGGGTACAGAGGAGATTTACCAGGATGTTGCACTGGAGAGGGTACAGAAGAGATTTACCAGGATGTTGCACTGGAGAGGGTACAGAGGAGATTTACAAGGATGTTGCACTGGAGAGGGTACAGAGGAGATTTACCAGGATGTTGCACTGGGGAGGGTACAGAGGAGATTTACCAGGATGTTGCCGGGACTGGAGAATTTTAGCGATGAGGAAAGATTGGATAGGCTGGGGTTGTTTTCCTTGGAACAGAGGAGGCTGAGGGGAGACCTGATTGAGGTGTATAAAATGATGAGGGGCCTGGATAGAGTGGATAGGACGGACCTGTTTCCCTGGGAAGAGGGGTCAACAACCAGGGGGCAGAGATTGAAAGTAATTGGGGGGGGGGGGTTTAGAGGGGATTTGAGGGGAAATGTCTTCACCCAGAGGGCGGTGGGGGTCTGGGGGGGAACTCACGGCCTGAAAGGGGGGTAGAGGCAGAAACCCTCACCACATTTGGATGTGCACCTGAAGTGCTGTAACCCACAGGGCTACGGACCCAGAGCGGGAAAGTGGGATTAGGCTGGGTAGCTCTTGGACACGATGGGCCGAATGGCCTCCTTCCGTGCTGTAAATTTCTCTGATTCACACCTGATAGTGCTAGATTCACCTGGTTTTAAGATCAGAAATGCTGGGAAAAAAACTAGGAAAAATGGAGACTTAACGTTTCAGTTCCGTGACTTTCTGTCAGCACTGGAAGAAGGTTAAGATGGAGAGGGGTGAGAGGAGGGTCGTGTGGAGCATAAACTCCGGCACAGACCTGTTGGGCTGAATGACCTGTTTCTGTGCTGGTTACAAAACAGAAAACAGAGAGCAGGGATCATAACTCAGATTAGAAAACGGTGGGATGTGCTGGCCCAAATGGATCGGTGCTGGGACCTCTGTTGTTCAACGTTTACTTCAACGATTTGTTCTCGGGAACCGGAAGTGCAGTTTCAAAATTTGCAGGAAAAATCAAAGAGCAAGTTATTATTTAAATGGAGAAAGATTGCAAAGTGCCGCAGTACAGCGGGACCTGGGGGTTACTTGTGCATGAAACACAAAAGGTTAGTCTGCACGTACAGCAAGTGATCAGGAAGGCCAATGGTATCTTGGCCTTTATTGCAAAGGGGGATGGAGTATAAAAGCAGGGAAGTCTTGCTCCAGTTATACAGGGTATTGGTGAGGCCACACCTGGAGTACTGCGTGCAGTTTTGGTCTCCGTATTTAAGGAAGGATATACTTGCTTTGGAGGCAGTTCAGAGAAGGTTCACTCGGTTGATTCCGGAGATGAGGGGGTTGACTTATGAGGAAAGGTTGAGGAGGTTGGGCCTCTACTCATTGGAGTTCAGAAGAATGAGAGGTGATCTTATGGAAACGTATCAGATTATGAGGGGGCTCGACAAGGTGGATGCAGAGAGGATGTTCCCACTGATGGGGGAGACTAGAACTAGGGGGCATGGTCTTAGAATAAGGGGCCGCCCATTTAAAACTGAGATGAGGAGGAATTTCTTCTCTCAGAGGGTTGTAAATCTGTGGAATTCTCTGCCCCAGAGAGCTGTGGAGGCTGGGTCATTGAATATATTTAAGGTGGAGATAGACAGATTTTTGAGCGATAAGGGAGTGAAGGGTTATGGGGAGCGGGCGGGGAAGTGGAGCTGAGTCCATGATCGGATCAGCCATGATCGTATTAAATGGCGGAGCAGGCTCGAGGGGCCGAATGGACGACTCCTGCTCCTATTTCTTACGTCGTTATGCTCTAAATTGCATTTATATAGCACCTTTAACATAGTATAACGTCCCAAGGAGTGTAAATCAGGCAGAGTTTGATATTGGGCCACATGGGGAAATATTAGAACTGGCGACTGAAAGCTCAGTCAAAGCAGTAAGTTTTAAGGAGCGCCTTAAAAGGGGAGAGGGAGGGGCGGAGAGGTTTAGGGAGGGAGTTCCAGAGCTTGGGGCCCCGGCAGCTGAAGGTACGGCCACCGATGGCGGAGCGATGGGAATGGAGGATGCAGAAGAGGGCAGAATTGGAGGAGCGCAGAGAGCTGGGAGGAGCTGCAGGGGCTGGAGGAGGTTACAGAGGTAGGGAGGAGGAGGGAGGAGGCCATGGAGGGATTTGAACCCTCTGGCCACCCTCAGGGTAGGGTAAGCGCGAAAGGCCAGCTGGTCTTGCCCAAACCCACCCACGCCGGAGTGGGCAGATTGGCCTGTGTGTGGATACCGAGACTCTGAGAGCGACTCGTGCTCCCCTCTGACCGTGACACTCTCTCTCTCTCTCTCTCTCTCTCTCTCTCCAGCTCCGGCCGCCATCCCTCCCATTGTGGCCTACAACAAGGACGGGCTGACCATTAATTTCTCCTTCCAGCTATCGGGCAGCAACTCCAACCTGCTGTCCATCTCGCTCGAAGCCACCAACACCACCCAGGAGGACATGACCGACTTCATCTTTCAAGCAGCTGTTCCAAAGGTGGGGGGGGGGGGGTTAAAGGGTAGGGGAGTGAGGGGGGGAGGGGTCGGGTTAGAGGGTGGGGGAGTGAGGGGGGGAGGGGTCGGGTTAGAGGGTGGGGGAGTGAGGGGGGGAGGGGTCGGGTTAGAGGATGGGGGTGTGGGGGAGGGGAGGGGTCGGGTTAGAGGGTAGGTGTGTGGGGGAGGGGGAGGGTTAGAGGGTAGGTGTGTGGGGGAGGGGTCGGGTTAGAGGGTAGGTGTGTGGGGGATGGGAAGGGTCGGGTTAAAGGGTGTGGGACTGAGGGGGGGTCGGGTTAGAGGGTGGGGGTGGGGGGAGGGGAGGGGTCGGGTTAGAGGGTAGGTGTGTGGGGGAGGGGAGGGTTAGAGGGTGGGGGTGGGGGGAGGGGAAGGGTCGGGTTAAAGGGTGTGGGACTGAGGGGGGGTCGGGTTAGAGGGCGGGAGTGTATGGGAGGGGTCGGGTTAAAGGCTGTGGGACTGGGGGGGGGGAGGGGTCGGGTTAGAAGGTGGGGGCGTGGGGAGGGGTCGGGTTAGAAGGTGGGGGCGTGGGGAGGGGTCGGGTTAGAGGGTGGGGGTGTGGGGGAGGGGAGGGTTAGAGGGTGGGTGTGTGGGGGAGGGGAGGGGTCGGGTTAGAGGGTGGGGGCGTGGGGGAGGGGAGGGGAGGGGGTGGGTTAAAGGCTGTGGGACTGGGGGGGGGAGGGGTCGGGTTAGAAGGTGGGGGCATGGGGAGGGGTCGGGTTAGAGGCTGGGGGCGTGGGGGAGGGGAGGGGAGGGGGTGGGTTAAAGGCTGTGGGACTGGGGGGGGAGGGGTCGGGTTAGAGGGTGGGGATGTGGGGGAGGGGTTGGTTTAGAGGCTGGGGGGGTGTTAAAGGGTGGGGGAGGGGTCGGGTTAGAGGGTGGGGGAGGGGTCGGGTTAGAGGGTGGGGGAGGGGAGGGGAGGGGGTGGGTTAAAGGCTGTGGGACTGGGGGGGAGGGGTCGGGTTAGAGGGTGGTGGTGTGGGGGAGGGTCGGGTTAGAGGGTGGGGAGGGGTTAAAGGGTGGGGGAGGGGTCGGGTTAGAGGGTGGGGGTGAGGGGTCGGGTTAGAGAGGGGTTGGGTTAGAGGGTGGGGGAGGGGAGAAGAGGTGGGTGCAATTGTGTTGAGGGGGAGAGGGGAGGGCGGTGGGGGAGAGGGGGAAGGAGAGGAGAGGAGATGGAGGGAGGTAAGGGGTGTGGAGGAGAGGGGAAGGTGAGGGGAAAGGGGGGAGGAGAGGCAAAGGGAGGAGAGGGGAAGGTTAGGGGAGAGGGGAGGAGGCACGGAGATGGAGTGGGGGTGGAGAGGGAGACAGGGTGGTGCGGAGAGAGCAGGGTGGGGGATTGAATGATGGACAGGATCGAGGGGCCGAATGGCCTCCTCCTGTTCCTATATACAGCCCTGAACCTAGAAACAGCAGCAGCTCATTCAGCCCCTCGAGCCTGTTCCACGTTGAGTTCGATCGGTGCTGGTCGCCGGCTGAACTGCTTTGGTTCGGAAACCTCTATTGACCAATCGCGGTTTTGCAATATTCACTTGACCCCAACTTTAAGAGCTTTCTGGGGGCGTGAGTTCCAGATGCCCACTTCCCTTTGTGTGGAGAAGGTATCTCTGTTGCACAAAACAATGTATTGTATCTGGTTGGGGTTTGGGGGGTTGTGACCATGGCAGGAGGCCTGTGTCGGCTGGCCAGGATCACCCGCTGCCCAGGCCCTGGGGTACATGGGCAGGTGTAGGCCCCATCTGCTCGGTTATCTCCCGCTGAGTACAGCAGGTCACGGTTCAGGGTCAATCTCAGGGGCTTCAGGTAACAGCCTTCCCTGGAGTCCAGAACCAGGGCAGGGAGAGTGCTCACTACATCGAATGGATAAGAACACAAGACGAGGAGCAGGAGTAGGCCATAGGCCCCTCTTCCTGCTCTCCCTCTCCTGCCCCACCTTCTCTCTGACACCTCCCCTCCCCTCCCCTTCCCCTCATGACCACTCTCCTCCAACTGTCTTCTACCCTCTCCCTCATCTCCCTTTCCCCTCTCCTCCTCTCTCCCTCCCCTCCCCTCTCCTCCCCTTCCCCTCTCCTCCCCTCCCCTTCCCCTCTCTCAGCCTCCACAGCTCTCTGGGGCAGAGAATTCCACAGATTTACAACCCTCTGAGAGAAGAAATTCCTCCTCATCTCAGTTTTAAATGGGCGGCCCCTTATTCTAAGACCATGCCCCCTAGTTCTAGTCTCCCCCATCAGTGGGAACATCCTCTCTGCATCCACCTTGTCGAGCCCCCTCATAATCTGATACGTTTCGATAAGATCACCTCTCATTCTTCTGAATTCCAATGAGTAGAGGCCCAACCTCCTCAACCTTTCCTCATAAGTCAACCCCCTCATCTCCGGAATCAACCGAGTGAACCTTCTCTGAACTGCCTCCAAAGCAAGTATATCCTTTCGTAAATACAGAGACCAAAACTGTACGCAGTACTCCAGGTGTGGCCTCACCAATACCCTGTATAACTGGAGCAAGACTTCCCTGCTTTTATACTCCATCCCCTTTGCAATAAAGGCCAAGATACCATTGGCCTTCCTGATCACTTGCTGTACCTGCAGACTAACCTTTTGTGTTTCATGCACAAGTAACCCCCAGGTCCCGCTGTACTGCGGCACTTTGCAATCTTTCTCCATTTAAATAATAACTTGCTCTTTGATTTTTTTCTGCCAAAGTGCACGACCTCACACTTTCCCACATTATACTCCATCGGCCAAATGTTTGCCCACTCACTGAGCCTGTCTGTGTCCTTTTGCAGATTTTTTGTGTCCTCCTCACACATTGCTTTTCCTCCCATCTTTGTATCGTCAGCAAACTTGGCTACATTACACTCACTCCCTTCTTCCTTGGCCTTTATTGCAAAGGGGATGGAGTATAAAAGCAGGGAAGTCTTGCTCCAGTTAAGCAGGATATTGGTGAGGCCACACCTGGAGTACTGCGTGCAGTTTTGGTCTCTGTATTTACGAAAGGATATACTTGTTTTGGAGGCAGTTCAGAGAAGGTTCACTCGGTTGATTCCGGGGATGAGGGGTTGACTTATGAGGAAAGGTTGAGGAGGTTGGGCCTCTACTCATTGGAATTCAGAAGAATGAGAGGTGATCTTATCGAAACGTATCAGATTATGAGGGGGCTCGACAAGGTGGATGCAGAGAGGATGTTCCCACTGATGGGGGAGACTAGAACTAGGGGGCATGGTCTTAGAATAAGGGGCCACCCATTTAAAACTGAGATGAGGAGGAATTTCTTCTCTCAGAGGGTTGTAAATCTGTGGAATTCTCTGCCCCAGAGAGCTGTGGAGGCTGGGTCATTGAATATATTTAAGGCGGAGATAGACAGATTTTTGAGCGATAAGGGAGTGAAGGGTTATGGGGAGCGGGCGGGGAAGTGGAGCTGAGTCCATGATCGGATCAGCCATGGTCGTATTAAATGGCGGAGCAGGCTCGAGGGGCCGAATGGCCGACTCCTGCTCCTATTTCTGATGTTCTTACTCCACGCCAAGTATATCCTTCCTTGGGTAATGAGACCAAAACTGTGCACCCCTCCCATCTGAAAGTTGCTGTCTGGGGCTGGGTCATCACAGGGTGAAAGGTCACCATCTGACCTCCTGGCCCCACCCAATCCCCCATCAGAGAGAAGTTCAGAGTTTTACGATGCGGACTTCACTCCGTAAGAGGGGTGTCCCATTTGCGGCCCGGTTGTGACCCATCTTTCTTTGCCTCCTCAGTCTATCCAGCTACATCTCCTCTCTCCCAGCGGAACTGTGGTCCCAGCTCTGAACTCCGGATCCCTGGCACAGGTTGTCCAGCTCCTGAACCCGCAGAAAGTGAGTCCCACACACAGGTACCGCCCAATCGCCTAGAGTCCCTGGAGTCCCATAATCCAGGGGGCGACACCCCCCTCGGAGGGGCAGTACTGAGGGAGTGCCGCGCTGTCGGAGGTGCAGTACTGAGGGAGCGCCGCACTGTCGGAGGGGCAGTACTGAGGGAGCTCCGCACTGTCGGAGGTGCAGTACTGAGGGAGTGCCGCACTGTCGGAGGTGCAGTACTGAGGGAGTGCCGCACTGTCGGAGGTGCAGTACTGAGGGAGCTCCGCACTGTTGGAGGGGCAGTACTGAGGGAGCGCCGCACTGTCGGAGGGGCGGTACTGAGGGAGCGCCTCACTGTCGGAGGGGCAGTACTGAGGGAGTGCCGCACTGTCGGAGGTGCAGTACTGAGGGAGCGCCGCACTGTCGGAGGGGCAGTACTGAGGGAGAGCCGCACTATCGGAGGGGCGGTACTGAGGGAGTGCCGCACTGACGGAGGTGCAGTACTGAGGGAGCTCCGCACTGTCGGAGGGGCAGTACTGAGGGAGAGCCGCACTATCGGAGGGGCGGTACTGAGGGAGCGCCGCACTGTCGGAGGGGCAGTACTGAGGGAGAGCCGCACTGTCGGAGGGGCAGTACTGAGGGAGTGCCGCACTGTCGGAGGGGCAGTACTGAGGGAGCGCCGCACTGTCGGAGGGGCAGTACTGAGGGAGCGCCGCACTGTCGGAGGGGCAGTACTGAGGGAGCGCCGCACTGTCGGAGGGGCAGTACTGAGGGAGCGCCGCACTGTCGGAGGGGCGGTACTGAGGGAGCGCCGCACTGTCGGAGGGGCAGTACTGAGGGAGCCCCGCACTGTCGGAGGGGCAGTACTGAGGGAGCGCCGCACTGTCGGAGGGGCAGTACCGAGGGAGCGCTGCACTGTCGGAGGGGCAGTACCGAGGGAGTGCCGCACTGTCGGAAGTGCTGTCTTTCGGGCTGAGACGTTAAACCGAGGTCTGCCCTCTGAAGGTGAATGTAAAAGGTCCTGCGCCCGTTATTTCGAAGAAGAGCAGGGGGAGTTCTCCCCGCTGTCCTCAATCAACATCAGGAAAAAAAAAACCAATCGATCTGGGTCATTATCCCAGCGCTGGGTGTGGGAGCTTGCTGTGCGCGTATTGCCAGCCGTGTTCCGCCACATTACTACAGCGACCACACCCCCAAAAAGCGTACCTGATTGGAGTGTCCGGCGCCTCGAGGCGGGCGGTCCTCGTGAAAGGGGCTATACAAATGAAAATGTTTCTTTTCTCTGTCTCTCTCCCTCTCTCCCTCTCTCCCTCCCTCCCTCCCTCCGCCGGCCAGCAACCAGTGAAGATGCGAATTCGATTGCAGTACTGCCATTGTGGCCTCCCGGTGCAGCAGGTTAGTGAGGTCAGTCACTTCCCGCCCCAGACCTGGCAGTGACCTTCTGCACCGGCGGCCAGACGGGCGAGAGGCCGGACACAGTGCTGGTCGTCCTAGGATCAACACCGAGGATCGCCCAGCGCCCCGGACCCAGACACTCTGCAGAAGGACAATTCTTTTTTTCCCCGGAGAGAGGAGAAGAAAAAAAAAAACACTTGTCTTCTTAAACGTCGTCTTTCCTGACCGGGACGTCTTGTCGTTGGATTCCCTCTCCTCTCTTCCCTTCTTTTCTTCACACTCCCCTCTGTCTCGTCTCTCTCGCTCTTCTCTCTCTCCTCTTTTTCTCTCCTTCCCCTCTGTCTTATCTTCTCTCTCTCCACCATATCTCTCTCTCGCTTCTCTCTCCTATTTTTCTCTCCTTCCCCTTTGTCTTATCTTCTCTCTCTCCACCATATCTCCCTCTCTCGCTTCTCTCTCTCCTCTTTTTCTCTCCTTCCCCTCTGTCTTATCTTCTCTCTCTCCACCATATCTCTCTCTCGCTTCTCTCTCCTCTTTTTCTCTCCTTCCCCTCTGTCTTATCTTCTCTCTCTCCACCATATCTCTCTCTCGCTTCTCTCTCCTCTTTTTCTCTCCTTCCCCTCTGTCTTATCTTCTCTCTCTCCACCATATCTCTCTCTCGCTTCTCTCTCCTCTTTTTCTCTCCTTCCCCTCTGTCTTATCTTCTCTCTCTCCACCATATCTCTCTCTCGCTTCTCTCTCCTATTTTTCTCTCCTTCCCCTCTGTCTTATCTTCTCTCTCTCCACCATATCTCCCTCTCTCTTCTCTCTCTCCACTTTTTCTCTCCTTCCCCTTGGTCTTATCTTCTCTCTCTCTCCACCATATCTCTCTCTCTCTCCTCTCTCTCCACTTTTTTTCTCCTTCCCCTCTGTCTTATCTTCTCTCTCTCTCCACCATATCGCCCTCTCTCTTCTCTCTCTCCACTTTTTCTCTCATTCCCCTTGGTCTTATCTTCTCTCTCTCCACCATATCTCTCTCTCTTCTCTCTCTCCACTTTTTCTCTCCTTCCCCTTGTCTTATCTTCTCTCTCTCCGCCATATCTCTCTCTCTCTTCTCTCTCTTCACTTTTTCTCTCCTTCCCTTCTGTCTTATCTTCTCTCTCTCCACCATATCTCCCTCTCTCTTCACTCTCTCCACTTTTTATCTCCTTCCCCTCTGTCTTATCTTCTCTCTCTCCACCATATCTCCCTCTCTCTTCTCTCTCTCCACTTTTTCTCTCCTTCCCCTCTGTCTTATCTTCTCTCTCTCCACCATATCTCCCTCTCTCTTCTCTCTCTCCACTTTTTCTCTCCTTCCCCTCTGTCTTATCTTCTCTCTCTCCACCATATCTCCCTCTCTCTTCTCTCTCTCTCTCTCTCCTTCCCCTCTGCCTCTTCCTCCTTTCACTTTCTCCCCGTCTCTCTCTCTCTCTCTCTCTCTCCCACGTTGCAACAGTGACTACACTCCAAAAGTGCTTCATGGGCTGTAAAGCTCTTTGAGGCGTCCGGTGGTGGTGACTGTAGACTATATAAATGCAAGCCTTTCTCTTTCTTTCATCGCTCTCCTCTATCATCTCTGTCGCTGTCTTCTCCTTCCTGCCTCCCCTCCCTCTCCCCCCTTCCTCGCTCTTAAATCGAGAACCAGGGCTCACAGTCCCGGGATAAGGGCTCGGCCATTGAGGACTGAGATGAGGAGGAATTTCTTCACTCAGAGGGGGGTGAATCTTTGGAACTCCCTGCCCCAGAGGGCAGTGGAGGCTCAGTCTCCGAGTATATTCAAGGCTGGGATCGGTCGATTGTTGGATATTGAGGGGATCGAGGGATATGGAGATTGGTGGGGTTGAGGTGGAAGATCAGCCTTGACCTCATTGAATGGCAGAGCAGGCTCGAGGGGCCGAATGGCCAACTTCCGCTCCTAAATCTTATCTTTCCTCTCCTAACCTGAGGAAGGACATTCTTGCTATTGAGGGAGTGCAGCGAAGGTTCACCAGACTGATTCCCGGGATGGCGGGACTGACCTATCAAGAAAGACTGGATCAACTGGGCTTGTATTCACTGGAGTTCAGAAGAATGAGAGGGGACCTCATAGAAACGTTTAAAATTCTGACGGGTTCAGACAGGTTAGATGCAGGAAGAATGTTCCCAATGTTGGGGAAGTCCAGAACCAGGGGACACAGTCTAAGGATAAGGGGTAAGCCATTTAGGACCGAGATGAGGAGAAACTTCTTCACTCAGAGAGTTGTGAACCTGTGGAATTCCCTACCGCAGAAAGTTGTTGAGGCCAATTCACTAAATATATTCAAAAGGGAGTTAGATGAAGTCCTTACTACTCGGGGGATCAAGGGGTATGGCGAGAAAGCAGGAATGGGGGACTGAAGTTGCATGTTCAGCCATGAACTCATTGAATGGCGGTGCAGGCTCGAAGGGCCGAATGGCCTATTGCTGCACCTATTTTCTATGTTTCTATGTTTTACCCCTCTCTTTTTATTCTGCCCGTTTTCTCTTTCTCTCTTTCTCGTTCCTATCCGCCTCATCTTCTACTCTCTCCCTCTTTCTATTTTCCTGCCTGGCCCCCGTCTCTTTTCCCTCTCTCTCTCTCTTTCCCCGTTCTTTCCCTCTCCCTCCTTCTCTTTCTCTCTCCCCTCTTTCCCCTGTCTTATCTCTCTCCTCTGTCCTCCCTTTCTCTCTTCCCTCAGTTTACCCTTCTTTCCTCTCTCTTCGCTCTCTCTCTCCCTTTCTCTGCATTCTCCTTCCCTCTCTCTCTCTCCCTTTCTCTGCATTCTCCTTCCCTCTCTCTCCCTTTCTCTGCATTCTCCTTCCCTCTCTCTCTCTCTCCCTTTCTCTGCATTCTCCTTCCCTCTCTCTCCCTTTCTCTGCATTCTCCTTCCCTCTCTCTCCCTTTCTCTGCATTCTCCCCCCCTCTCTCTCTCTCTTTCTCTGCATTCTCCCCCCTCTCTCTCTCTCTTTCTCTGCATTCTCCCCCCTCTCTCTCTCTCTTTCTCTGCATTCTCCTTCCCTCTCTCTCTCTCCCTTTCTCTGCATTCTCCTTCCCTCTCTCTTTCTCCCTTTCTCTGCATTCTCCTTCCTTCTCTCTCTCTCCTTTTCTCTGCATTCTCCTTCCCTCTCTCTCTCTCTCTTTCTCTGCATTCTCCTTCCCCCTCTCTCTTTCTCTGCATTCTCCTTCCCTCTCTCTCTCTCTCTCTCTCTCCCTTTCTCTGCATTCTCCTTCCCTCTCACTATCTCTCTTTCTCTGCATTCTCCCCCCCCCTCTCTCTCTCTCCCTTTCTCTGCATTCTCCTTCCCTCTCTCTCCCTTTCTCTGCATTCTCCTTCCCTCTCTCTCCCTTTCTCTGCATTCTCCTTCCCTCTCTCTCCCTTGCTCTGCATTCTCCTTCCCTCTCTCTCCCTTTCTCTGCATTCTCCTTCCCTCTCTCTCCCTTTCTCTGCATTCTCCTTCCCTCTCTCTCCCTTTCTCTGCATTCTCCTTCCCTCTCTCTCCCTTTCTCTGCATTCTCCTTCCCTCTCTCTCCCTTTCTCTGCATTCTCCTTCCCTCTCTCTCCCTTTCTCCTTCCCTCTCTCTCCCTTTCTCTGCATTCTCCTTCCCTCTCTCTCCCTTTCTCTGCAATCTCCTTCCCTCTCTCTCCCTTTCTCTGCGTTCTCCTTCCCTCTCTCTCTCTCTCTCCCTTTCTCTGCATTCTCCTTCCCTCTCTCTCTCTCTCCCTTTCTCTGCATTCTCCTTCCCTCTCTCTCTCGCCGTGTCTCCTCTCTTCCTCCCTCCTTTCACTGAAAGCACTTTGACTATTTCGAACCCGCCCCCCGAATTCTAACCGTGAAACGATGAAACAGTTATTATTTTTTTTATCGTGGGAAGTCCACGCCCGGACGCAGACGGTATAGCTACCTTCCCACCGGCACAGGATCGCGAAAGGCGCAGTACACCGGCAAGCTCTCTACTTCCCCCTACACCAACCCCTTTGCCTTCCCCAACCTCCCCCTCCTCCCACCTTCGCCTTTAACGGAAAAGACTCTCCGCGCCCCCCCTCCCCCCACACACCTCTGACCCGAGGCTCCCACTCCAACTCCAACGTACCTTTGGACTAAGCGGACCCCCTCCAAGGGGGAATCGGTGTCCACGCCTGGTGTTGTTGACACACCATCATCATAGGAGGGGTTCCTCGAGTCGAGGGTGACTTGCTTCCAGGCCAAAAAGGGACAGGTTCCCAGGTGTTTCAGTGAAGGACCTAACATTCCGGACCCCGAACTACATCCTGAGGGGTGGAAGATACCTGTGGGTGGATTGTTTTAACGTGGGTTGACCGTTGTACACCAGCCACCACACGGGGCTTGACAGAGCGAGGCCTTGGTCCAGTGGGCGAGGGTTAACCAGGACGCCTGGAGACCAAGCTCTGCTGCACGGGCCCAGTGCGCCCACATATCGCACAGTGTGGGCTGGGCCCCGGGCTGCCCCCTGGGCCCCTCGCCTCTCCTGGGCCCCAGTCTCACGCCTCTCCCAGGCCCCGGCCACTTCCCCTCTACGGACTCTTACCGCTCCTTCGCCCACTCCTGCTGTCAGCCGTCGCCCTTCCTGCAACAGCACACACTGCTCCCTCTCCAGTGGCTCCGGCCTGCTGATGTTCCTGTAGGCCGGGACCACGTCGAATCCCAGGCCGGGCCGGACAGACCCGGAACCCCGTGACACTCGTTTGTGCGGCTGACAAAAGGCTCAATCGGAAGAAAGCGGGGACGCTTTTTTCGTCGGGACTTCCTTCAGTCAATTGAGCCGTTAAACTCTTCTCCCCCCCCCCCACCCCCTCACGGCCCCTACACCCCACAACGTCAACCTGGCCTACTCTCATCTCTCACCTCTGACCCCTCCGTCGCCTCTCCCGGCAAGTGTGGACTTCATGCCGAGTTTTATTTTTTGGGACGTGTGCAGTTTAATCGGAATTAAATTCTTGAAAATTCTCCTGCGGGGTGTGTTGATGTTGGCCCGGGATAAAACAGGCAGAGTCCGCTCAGACCGTTGTCACTGGACGCAGAGGGGGACTGAGGGGGGCGGGGGGGGGGGAAATGAAGGGGGTAATTGGCCACACATTTCCAGGGTCAGCGCTGGCTCGACCGGCTCGCACGCTGGCCTCCGGCAAAATTCGTGGGTTCGAGACCCCACTCCAGAGGCTCGAACTCCCTAATCTCAGGCTGACATTCCCCCGATCCAGCGAGTGAGGGAGTGCCGTACTGTCGGAGGGGCAGTGCTGAGGGAGCGCTGTCGGAGGGGCAGTGCTGAGGGAGCGCCGCACTGTCGGAGGGGCAGTGCTGAGGGAGTGCCGCACTGTCGGAGGGGCAGTGCTGAGGGAGTGCGCACTGTCGGAGGGGCAGTGCTGAGGGAACACTGTCGGAGGGGCAGTACTGAGGGAGCGCACACTGACGGAGGGGCAGTACTGAGGGAGTGCCGCACTGTCGGAGGGGCAGTACTGAGGGAGTGCGCACTGTCGGAGGGGCAGTACTGAGGGAGCGCCGCACTGTCGGAGGGGGCAGTACTGAGGGAGTGCGCACTGTCGGAGGGGCAGTACTGAGGGAGCGCCGCACTGTCGGAGGGGCAGTACTGAGGGAGCCCCGCACTGTCGGAGGGGCAGTACTGAGGGAGCGCCGCACTGTCGGCGGGGCAGTACTGAGGGAGCCCCGCACTGTCGGAGGGGCAGTACTGAGGGAGCGCCGCACTGTCGGAGGGGCAGTACTGAGGGAGCGCCGCACTGTCGGAGGGGCAGTACTGAGGGAGCGCCGCACTGTCGGAGGGGCAGTACTGAGGGAGTGCCGCACTGTCGGAGGGGCAGTACTGAGGGAGTGCCGCACTGTCGGAGGGGCAGTGCTGAGGGAGTGCCGCACTGTCGGAGGGGCAGTACTGAGGGAGCGCCGCACTGTCGGAGGGGCAGTACTGAGGGAGCCCCGCACTGTCGGAGGTGCCGTCCTTCGGGATGAGACGTTAAACCGAGGGCCCCGTCTGCCCTCCCAGGTGGGACGTAAAAGATCCCGTTATTCCGAAGAGCAGGGATGGAATTCTTGCTGGTATCCGGGGACCTAATCTTTATCAATCAACCAAGGTTACTCAAAAAAACCCGGATAACCTGCTGATGATTACTCTGCTGTTTGTGGGAGCTTGCTGTGCACAAATCGGCCGCAACAGTGAACACACTTCAAAGGAACGTCATCGGCTGCAAGGAGGTCCTGTGATCGTGAGAGGCGCTAGATAAACGTAAGTTCTTTCAACGAGGGGCTTCAGTGACGTGGTGATCCTGGAGAAGCTGGGACTGTTCTCCTTGTAGCCGAGAAGGTTCAGGGGAGATTTGATAGAGGTGTGCAAAATCAGCGAGAGTTTTGATAGCGTAAATACGGAGAAACGGTTCCCAGGGGTGGGAGAGTCGGTAACCAGAGGGACACAGATTGAGGATAATCGGCGATAGACCCAGAGGGGGAGAGGAGGAGAATGTTTGTACGCAGCGTGTTGTTGTGATCTGGAACGAGTTGCCTGAAAGGTCAGTGGGAGCAGGTTGAATCGTAACTTTTAGACGGGGAATTGGGTAATCACAGACAGTCCCTTGGAGTCGAGGAAGACTTGCCTCCACTCTAACAGTGAGTTCTCGGGTGACTGAACAGTCCAATACAGGAACCACAGTCCCTGTCACAGGTGGGACAGACAGTGGTTGAGGGAAGGGGAGGATGGGACTGGTTTGCCGCACGCTCCTTCCGCTGCCTGCGCTTGCTTTCTGCACGCTCTCGGCGACGAGACTCGAGGTGCTCAGCGCCCTCCCGGATGCACTCCCTCCACTTAGGGGCGGGACTGGTCTTTGGGCCCAGGGACTCCCAGGTGTCGGTGGGGGATGTTGCACTTTATCAGGGAGGGCTTTGAGGGTGGTCCCTTGTAACGTTTCCTCTGCCCACCTGGGGCTCGCTTGCCGTGAAGGAGTTCCGAGTAGAGCGCTTGCTTTGGGGAGTCTCGTGTCTGGGGGCCATGTGGACAATGTGGCCCTGCCCAGCGGAGCTGGTCGAGTGTGGTCAGTGCTTCGATGCTGGGGATGTTGGGCCTGGTCGAGGACGCTAACGTTGGTGCGTCTGTCCTCCCGGGGGATTTGCAGGATCTTGCGGAGACAGCGTTGGTGGTATTTCTCCAGCGACTTGAGGTGTCTACTGTACATGGTCCGTGTCTCTGAGCCATACAGGAGGGCGGGTATCACTACAGCCCTGTAGACCATGAGCTCGGTGGCAGCCTGATAGGGTGCTAGAGGCAGATTCAATAGCGGTCTGCAAATGGAAATTGAATAAATACCTGAAGAGGAAAAAAAATTGCAGGGATCTGGGGAACTAGCGAACAAAAGCAAAATACTACGGAGGCTGTAAATCTGAAATAGAATCAGGAAATTCTGGAAATATTCAGCGGGTCAGGCAGCTTCGGGGGAGAGTGTGTTCCATAGAAACATAGAAAATAGGTGCAGGAGTAGGCCTTTCGGATCTTCAAGCCTGCACCGCCATTCAATAAGATCATGGCTGGATTAACTGGGCTTGTATTCACTGGAGTTCAGAAGAATGAGAGGGGACCTCATAGAAACATATAAAATTCTGACGGGTTTAGACAGGTTAGATGCAGGAAGAATGTTCCCGATGTTGGGGAAGTCCAGAACCAGGGGTCACAGTCTAAGGATAAGGGGTAAGCCATTTAGGACCGAGATGAGGAGAAACTTCTTCACCCAGAGAGTTGTGAACCTGTGGAATTCTCTACCACAGAAAGTTGTTGAGGCCAATTCACTAAATATATTCAAAAGGGAGTTAGATGAAGTCCTTACTACTAGGGGGATCAAGGGGTATGGCGAGAAAGCAGGAAGGGGGTACTGAAGTTTCATGTTCAGCCATGAACTCATTGAATGGCGGTGCAGGCTAGAAGGGCTGAATGGCCTGCTCCTGCACCTATTTTCTATGTTTCCCTCAGTACCCCTTTCCTGCTTTCTCTCCATACCCCTTGATCCCTTTAGCCGTAAGGGCCATATCTAACTCCCTCTTGAATATATCCAATGAACTGGCCTCAACAACTCTCTGCGGCAGGGAACTCCACAGGTTAACAACTCTCTGAGTGAAGAATTTTCTCCTCATCTCGGTCCTAAATGGCCTATCTCTTATCCTTAGACTGTGTCCCCTGGTTCTGGACTTCCCCAATATCGGGAACATTCTACCCGCATCTAACCTGTCCCGTCCCGTCAGAATTTTATATGTTTCTATGAGATCTCCTCTCATCCTTCTAAATTCCAGTGAATACAGGCCCAGTCGATCCAGTCTCTCCTCACATGTCAGTCCTGCCATCCCGGGAATCAGTCTGGTGAACCTTCGCTGCACTCCCTCAATAGCAAGAACGTCAAACCTGAGGACTGGGAGAAATTTAGAATTCAGCAGAGGAGGGCAAAGGGTTTAATTAGGAGAAAATAGAGTACGAGAGGAAGCTTGCCTGGAACATAAAAACTGACTGAAAAAGCTTCTATAGATATGTGAAGAGAAAAAGATTAGTGAAGACAAACATAGGTCCCTTGCAGTCAGAATCAGGTGAATTTATAACGGGGAACAAAGAAATGGCAGACCAATTGAACAAATACTTTGGTTCTGTCTTCACGAAGGAAGACACAAATAACCTTCCGAATGTACTAGGGGACCGAGGGTCTAGTGAGAAGGAGGAACTGAAGGATATCCTTATTAGGCGGGAAATTGTGTTAGGGAAATTGAAGGCTGATAAATCCCAAATCCCTAACCATTCACTGCATAAAAAAAACATAGAAACCTAGAAATTTACAGCACAGGAGGCCATTCCGGCCCATCGTGTCCGTGCCGGCCGACAAAGAGCCGCACAGCCCTTCGGTCAGCCGCCCTGAAGGTTACATATAAACCTATGAACAATGGCGGACAGGTAAAAAGCACCCAGCCCAACCAGTCCGCCTCACACAACTGCGACACCCCTTACACTGAAACATTCGACACTCCACCCCAACCGGAGACATGTGATTTCCTGGGAGAGGCAAAAAACCAGGTAAAAACCCAGGCCAATTCAGGAAGAATAAATCTGGGAAAATTCCTCTCTGACCCATCCAGGCGATCGACACTAGCCCAGGAGATCACACCCTGGCCGTATTCTATTCCCGGCAGTACTTACCATTATATCTGCTCCGACCAACAAAAGGTCATCCAGTCTAATCCCAATGACCAGCTCTGGGTCCGTAACCCTGCAGGTTACTGCACTTTAAGTGCCCATCCAACCATCTCTTAAAAGTGGTGAGGGTTTCTGCATCCATCACTCTTCCAGGCAGCGAGTTCCAGATCCCCACAACCCTCTGTGTAAAGAAGCCGCCCCTCGCATCCCCTCCAAGGTGGGTTTTTTTTTTCTCATGTGCCTTCTTTTGCCAGTCACCTTGGTTACCTAACCCCCTGCCACTGGTCTCTCAAAGAGCCAACACAGGCACAATGGGCCAAATGGCCTCCTGCGTCGTGTGATTCCACAGGTTTATCAAGGGTGACAAGAACACTCTTAGTTATTCACTTAAACGGGGAACGATCGCAAAGTGCTGCAGTACAGCGGGACCTGGGGGTCCTTGTGCATGAAACACAAAAGGATAGTCTGCAGGTACAGCAAGTGATCAGGAAGGTCAATGGAATGTTGGCCTAGATTGCAAAGGGGGATGGAGTATAAAGGGGAGGTGCAACGAGACCTGGGTGTCATGGTACATCAGTCATTGAAGGTTGGCATGCGGGTACAGCAGGCGGTTAAGAAAGCAAATGGCATGTTGGCCTTCATAGCGAGGGGATTTGAGTACAGGGGCAGGGAGGTGTTGCTACAGTTGTACAGGGCCTTGGTGAGGCCACACCTGGAGTATTGTGTACAGTTTTGGTCTCCTAACTTGAGGAAGGACATTCTTGCTATTGAGGGAGTGCAGCGAAGGTTCACCAGACTGATTCCCGGGATGGTGGGACTGACCTATCAAGAAAGACTGGATCAACTGGGCTTGCATTCACTGGAGTTCAGAAGAATGAGAGGGGATCTTATGGAAACGTATCAGATTATGAGGGGGCTCGACAAGGTGGATGCAGAGAGGATGTTCCCACTGATGGGGGAGACTAGAACTAGGGGGCGTGGTCTTAGAATAAGGGGCCGCCCATTTAAAACTGAGATGAGGAGGAATTTCTTCTCTGAGGGTTGTAAATCTGTGGAATTCTCTGCCCCAGAGAGCTGTGGAGGCTGGGTCATTGAATATATTTAAGGTGGAGGTAGACAGATTTTTGAGCGATAAGGGAGTGAAGGGTTATGGGGAGCGGGCGGGGAAGTGGAGCTGAGTCCATGATCGGATCAGCCATGATCGTATTAAATGGTGAAGCAGGCTCGAGGGGCCGAATGGCCGACTCCTGCTCCTAATTCTGATGTTCTTTGAAATGGTTTGCGATAGAGACAGTCTTTGGCAACGATCTACCTCTCTTGCATTCTTTAAACCCTACCCTCCCAGCCCCGCACTTGAGATCACATTTTTAACTCAGGATTTTCTCCATCTCCGTTGGACCACACGTTCAATAACATCTTGATGGACACAGGAGGAAAGGCATGCACAGAGCAGGCAGGCTGAGCAAGGCTACAGATAGGCCTGTCTCGCGGGAAGAAAGGAATTGTGCGAAGGGGACAGAACTGAAGGCCATCGAGGGCTATCTTTAGCCTTGAGATCGAGCTGTTTAGCGACATCTCTCACTCCCGGTCCACGAGCTTACTCCAGAATCACTCCCGGTCCCCGAGGTTACTCCAGATTCACTCGTCCACCGTGCTCACTTCAAATCACTCCTGGTCCCCAGGGTTACTCCAGAATCACTCCCGATCCACCGTGCTTACTTCAGAATCACTCCCGGTCCCCGAGGCTACTCCAGAATCACTCCCGGTCCCCGGGGGTTACTCCAGAATCACTCCCCATCCACCGCGCTTATTCCAGACTCATACCCGGTCCCTGGGGTTACTCCAGAATCACTCCCTATCCACCGTGCTTACTTCAGAATCACTTCCGGTCCCCGAGGTTACTCCAGAATAACTCCCTATCCACCGTGCTCACTCCAGTTTCACTCCCGGTTCCCAGGGGTTACTCCAGAATCACACCCTATCCACCGTGCTTAATCCAGATTCACACTCGGTCCCCAGGGGTTACTCCAGAATCACTCCCGGTCCCCGGGGGTTACTCCAGAATCATTCCCTATTTACCATGCTTAATCCAGATTCACACCCGGTCCCCGAGGTTACGCCAGACTCACTCCCAGTCCCCGGGGGTTACTCCAGAATCACTCCCCATCCACCGTGCTCGCTCCAGTTTCATTCCCGGTCACTGAGGTTATTCCAGAATCACTCCAGGTCCCCGAGGGTACTCCAGAATCACTCCCGGTCCCCACGGTTACTCCAGGTTCACCCCAGTCCCTGAGGCCACTCCAGAATCACTCCTGGTCCCCAAGGATACTCCAGAATCACTCCCGGTCCCCGAGGTCACTCCAGAATCACTTCTAGCCCCCAAGGATACTCCAGAATCACCCCTGTTATCCGAGGTCACTCCAGAATCACACCCAGTCCCCGAGGTTACTCCAGAATCACTCCCGGTCCCCGAGGTTACTCCAGAATCACTCCCAGTCCCCGAGGTTACTCCAGGATCTCCCCCGGTACCCAAGGTTACTCCAGAATCACTCCCAGTCCATGAGGTTACTCCAGAATCACTCACGGTCCCCGAGGTTACTCCAGAATCACTCCTGGTCGCCGAGGTTACTCCAGGATCTCCCCCGGTACCCGAGGTTACTCCAGATTCACTTCCGGTCCCCAAGGATACTCCAGACTCACTCCTGTTTCCTGAGGTTACTCCAGAATCACTCCCAGTCCCCGAGGTTACTCCAGAATTACCCCCAGTACCTGAGGTTACTCCACTCTCATTCTTCCCGGTGTGTCAGGGGCCCTGGGATCCGAGCCGGTCCGACATAGAGCCTGGAATCTGACGCGGGGACGTTTTGCCAAACGGTTACCATGTAGGAAGTGTGTCTGGCCTCAGGATGGTGGTGTTGGCCAGCGTGTGACTCACTGAGTGTAGAACAGGAGAAGGCTGGAGAGAGGGAAGGAGACAGGGGAGGGGAGAGGAGAGGTGGTAGGGTGGAGGTGGAGGTGGAGGGGAGAGGGGGAGGGGATGGAGGTGGGAAAGAGGGAAGGGGGCAGGGAGCTGCAGTTACCCAATCACCAGCGGGTGACAGTGACAGGCAACATGTCCGCCTGGTCGACTCCGCACCACCCCCTCCCCTCCCCTCCCCCGTTCCCTCACCTCCCTCCCTCGACCCCCTACTCTCTCCCGCTCCCCTCCCTCATTCCACTCCCCACCCCCCCTCCTCCACACCCCTCCGCTCCCCCGCTCACCTACCTCTCATCTCCCCTTTCCTGCACTTCCCCCTCCCCTCCCCCTCCCCCGCTCCATTCCCCACCTCTCGCTCGCTCGCCTCCTCCCCCTACCTTGCTCCCCTCCCCCACTCTCCTCCCTCACACATTCCCCTCCCCGCCTGCTCCCATACCCTCTCTCCTCTCCCTTCCCCTGCTCCCCTCTCCTCCCCTTACTACCCTGCTCTCGCCCTTCCCCTCTCATCTTCCCCTTCTCTTTTCGCTAAGGGGATCAAGGGGTATGGAGAGAAAGCAGGAAAGGGGTACTGAGGGAATGATCAGCCGTGATCTTATTGAATGGTGGTGCAGGCTCGAAGGGCCGAATGGCCTACTCCTGCACCTATTGTCTATGTTTCTATGTTTTTCCCCCCTCCCCCATCCTCTCCTCCCCCTTACCAATGGACAATCAAACATTCCTCACCAGGTAATATTTTCAGGTCAAAGATGTGTTACCATGGCAACCGACTCCACAGGCAGGCTTCACTGGGACTCTCGGGCCCGGTTCTTCCGCCTGGCTCCCTCTGTGAGGAGAGGGTTTATATATAGAGTAACAGATACCCGGGAGTGAGTTACAGGCTGGAATCTAATCGAGGGGTTCGGGGGGGGTTTATATATAGAATAACAGATACCCGGGAGTGAGTTACAGGCAGAATCTAATCGAGGGGTTCGGGGGGGTTTATATATAGAATAACAGATACCCGGGAGTGAGTTACAGGCTGGAATCTAATCGAGGGGTTCGGGGGGGTTTATATATAGAATAACAGATACCCGGGAGTGAGTTACAGGCTGGAATCTAATCGAGGGGTTCGGGGGTTTATATATAGAATAACAGATACCCGGGAGTGAGTTACAGGCTGGAATCTAATCGAGGGGTTCGGGGGGTTTATTTATAGAATAACAGATACCCGGGAGTGAGTTACAGGCTGGAATCTAATCGAGGGGTCCGGGGAGTTTATATATAGAGTAACAGATACCCGGGAGTGAGTTACAGGCTGGAATCTAATCGAGGGTTTCGGGGGGGTTTATATAGAATAACAGATACCCGGGAGTGAGTTACAGGCTGGAATCTAATCGAGGGGTTCGGGGGGTTTATATATAGAATAACAGATACCCGGGAGTGAGTTACAGGCTGGAATCTAATCGAGGGGTTCGGGGGGTTTATATATAGAATAACAGATACCCGGGAGTGAGTTACAGACTGGAATCTAATCGAGGGGTTCGGGGGGTTTATATATAGAATAGCAGATACCCGGGAGTGAGTTACAGGCTGGAATCTAATCGAGGTGTTCGGGGGGTTTATATATAGAATAACAGGTACCCGGGAGTGAGTTACAGGCTGGAATTGAATCTCTCTATATATAAACTATAATTGACATGTCTCAAGATCATTAAAGGATTTGATTGCGTCGATAGAAAGTATTGCCTCTGCTGGGGAGGGGGCTCTGGGACAAGGGGGTGTAATCCTCGAGTTAGTGCCAGCCTGTTGAGAGTTGATGTCAGGAAGCACTTCTGTACACAAAGGGTTAGTGGGAATCTAGAACTCGCTCCCCCCAAAAAAAGCTTGAGAGGTTGGGCATCAATTGGAGCTCTGGTGGATTTTCTGTGGCGGGGGCGGGGTGGGGTGGGGTGGGGTGGGGGGGTAAAGGGTTCAAGGGTTCTGGAGCCAAGGGTTAAGATACAGGTCATCCGCAATCTGATCCAAGGGCTCGAGGGGCTGAATTTCAGGGCTCCTGGTGTGTGCTATCCGAGCCGGCCCAGTGTCAGGCAGATCGGATCTCGACAGTGGAATATCATTACTGCTTCTCCATGGCAACCACTTCCCCAACCCCCCCCCCCAGCCCGCCTCCAACACCAGCCCACCCCCCCACCCCCCAACCCCCACCTCCTGCCGCCAACCGCAACACTCGACCAACAGGCGTCTCCGCAGATCTGACGGCAGGGAGTTGAGATGCAGAGCAGGTCTCCCTGTTTGTCGTTGTGCACCGCTCCCCAGACCTCGCTGGGGGGCCGCGGTGCAGAGACACATCCACACGCTGCACACGGAGACACCCTGGGGGAGGAGGGCGAGGGGGAACAGCCAGCCTTGCCGGAGCTGATCCAGGGAGGGTTGGCTGGGGGTTCCACTCTGGCTCTGTCTCTGTAATTAATTTGCGCCGAGGATGTCAGGAGGTTAATCTGCTGCCACTTGCCTCCTGATTATGTGTCTGCTGCTCGCTGGGTTTGCCTGTTCGGCTGACAGGGGGCAGGCTGACCCGGGAGAGCGCCGCAGAGTCTAATCCTCACACTGCCACTGTCTCACAATCGTCAGTCTGAGTGTCCCCTCGTCTGTGTCTCTCCCGCTCTCCATCTCTCGCCGGCTACCTGACACACTCTCTCTATCACTCCGTCTGTCTGACTCCCTTTCTCTATCTAGCTGCCCGTCACTCTCCTTACCCTCATTCTCCATATCTCTCTCTCTCCCTCCCTCCCTCTGTCTCTTTCTCTCTCTCCGTCTCTTTCTCGCTCCCTTTCTCTCGCTCTGTCTCTGCCTCTTGCTCTCCCTCTCGTTCGGTCTCTCTCCATAAACCTCTCTCCCTCTTTCTCCCCCTAACTCTCGTTCTGTCTCTCTCTTCCCCCCCCCCCCCCTCGCCTCTCCCCTGCTTTCTTTCCCTCTGTCTCTCTCTCTCCTCCCACTCTCGTTCTCCCGGTCTTTCTCTTGTTCTATCTCTCTCTCTCCCCTTCTATTACCTCCATTTCTCTCCCTCTAGTCCTTCAAATTATCTTTCCATCTATTCCTCTCTCCCTCTAATCCCTCCATTTACCTCCCTCCATTTCTATCCCCTTTCTATTCCCTCCATTTCTCTCCCTCTAGTCCCCCAAATTATCTCTCCATTTTTCCTCACCCTCTAATCCCTCCATTTCTCTCTGCCCCTCTATCCTCTCGCCATCTCTCTCTTTCTCTCACCCTTTATTCACTCCATTTCTCTCTCCTTCCCTCGCCATTTCCCTCCCTCCATTTCTCTCTCTCTACCCCTCACCATCTCTCTCTCTCTCCCTGCCATCGCTCCGCCTTTATTCCCTCCATTTCTCTCTCCCTGCTCGTCTTCTGACGGGGCTGGACAGGTTAGATGCAGGAAGAATGTTCCCGATGTTGGGGAAGTCCAGAACCAGGGGTCACAGTCTAAGGATAAGGGGTAGGCCATTTAGGACCGAGATGAGGAGAAACTTCTTCACCCAGAGAGTGGTGAACCTGTGGAATTCTCTACCACAGGAAGTTGTTGAGGCCAGTTCGTTGGATATATTCAAGAGGGAGTTAGATGTGGCCCTTACGGCTAAAGGGATCAAGGGGTATGGAGAGAAAGCAGGAAAGGGGTACTGAGGGAATGATCAGCCATGATCTTATTGAATGGTGGTGCAGGCTCGAAGGGCCGAATGGCCTACTCCTGCACCTATTGTCTATGGTTCTAACCTCTCGCCATCTCTCTCGCTCCCTTTATTCTCTGTGTCAGGACTGTACAGGGCCAGCTGTCTTGTGTTAACAGTGACATTCAGATTAAGAGCTGATGAGACCCCAGGGAAAGTTGCCATTGATTAACCATTCTCTAATCGAATGCACTTAAATGATCTGTGGAAGAGCAAAGTGTTTAGTCAATGAGTGCGGCCTGGGTTAACTGTGCCTGCTAGTTCCCGGAGATACAACAGGGGCTGATTCAACTGCAACCCAGGATCCCGCCTGCTTTTAATCTCAGCCAGTACACCATGGAAATGCTTCCCTTGCTGAATATGGTGCAGGAAGCGAAAAGGACAAGACTGGGAGAGAGCGAGAGATGGAGAGAGCGAGAGGCGGAGAGAGAGGGAAAGACCAGGAGAGAGCGAGAGGCGGAGTGTGAGCGGCAGAGAGAGAGAGGGAAAGACCAGGAGAGAGCGAGAGGCGGAGTGTGAGTGGCAGAGAGAGAGAGAGAGAGAGAGGGAAAGAACAGGAGAGCGAGAGGCGGAGAGAGAGGGAAAGACCAGGAGAGAGCGAGAGGCGGAGTGTGAGCGGCAGAGAGAGAGAGAGAGAGGGAAAGAACAGGAGAGCGAGAGGCGGAGAAACATGGAAAATAGGTGCAGGAGTAGGCCATTCGGCCCTTCAAGCCTGCACCACCATTCAATATGATCATGGCTGATCATTCCCTCAGTACCCCTTTCCTGCTTTCTCTCCATACCCCTTGATCCCCCTAGTAGTAAGGGCAACATCTAACTCCCTTTTTGAATTGGCCTCAACAACTTTCTGTGATAGAGAATTCCACAGGTTCACCACTCTCTGGGTGAAGAAGTTTCTCCTCATCTCGGTCCTAAATGGCTTACCCCTTATCCTCAGACTGTGACCCCTGGTTCTGGATTTCCCCAACATCGGGAACATTCTTCCTGCATCGAACCTGTCCAATCCTGTCAGAATTTTATATGTTTCTATGAGATCCCCTCTCATTCTTCTAAATTCCAATGAATATAAGCCTAGTCGATCCAGTCTTTCTTCATATGTCAGTCCTGCCATCCCGGGAATCAGTCTGGTGAACCTTCACTGCACTCCCTCAATAGCAAGAATGTCCTTCCTCAGATTAGGAGACCAAAACTGAACACAATATTCCAGGTGTGGCCTCACCAAGGCCCTGTACAACTGCAGTAAGATCTCCCTGCTCCTATACTCAAATTCCCTCGCTATGAAGGCCAACATACCATTTGCCTTCTTCACCGCCTGCTGTACCTGCATGCCAACCTTCAATGACTGATATACCATGACACCCAGGTCTCGTTGCACCTCCCCTTTTCCTAATCTGTCACCATTCAGATAATATTCTGCCTTCGTGTTTTTGCCACCAAAGTGGATAACCTCACATTTATCCACATTATACTGCATCTGCCATGCATTTGCCCACTCACCTAACCTGTCCAAGTCACCCTGCAGCCTCTTAGCATCCTCTTCACAGCTCACACCGCCACCCAGCTTAGTGTCATCTGCAAACTTGGCGAGATATTACATTCAAGTCCTACGTCCAAATCATTAATGTATATTGTAAAGAGCTGGGGTCCCAGCACTGAGCCCTGCGGCACCCCACTAGTCACTGCCTGCCATTCTGAAAAGGACCCGTTTATCCCGACTCTCTGCTTCCTGTCTGCCAACCAGTTCTCAATCAAAAATCTTTAATTTTGCACACCAATCTCTTGTTTGGGACCTTGTCAAAAGCCTTTTGAAAGTCCAAATACACCACATCCTCTGGTTCTCCCTTGTCCAAATCTACTAGTTACATCATCAAAAAATTCCAGAAGATTTGTCAAGCATGATTTCCCTTTCATAAATCCATGCTGACTTGGACCGATCCCATCACTGCTTTCCAAACGCGCTGTATTACGTCTTTAATAATTGATTCCAACATTTTCCCCACTAGCGATGTCAGGTTAACCGGTCTAGAATTCTCGGTTTTCTCTCTCCCTCCTTTTTTTAAAAAGTGGAGTTACATTAGCTACCCTCCAGTCCACAAGAACTGATCCAGAGTTGATAGAATGTTGGAAAATGATCACCAATGCATCCACTATTTCTAGGGTCACTTCCTTAAGTACTCTGGGATACAGACGATCAGGCCCTGCCGATTTATCGGCCTTCAATCCCATCAATTTCCCAAACACAATTTCCTAACTAATAAGGATTTCCTTCAGTTCCTCCTTCTCGCTAGACCCTTGGTCCCCGAGTATTTCCGAAAGGTTATTTGTGTCTTCTTCAGTGAAGACAAGACCAAAGTATTTGTTCAATTGGTCTGCCATTTTTTGTTCCCCATTATAAATTCACCTGATTCTGACTGCAAGGGACCTACATTTGTCTTCACTAATCATTTTCTCTTCACATATCTATAGAAGCTTTTGCAGTCAGTTTTTATGTTCCCAGCAAGCTTACTCTCATACTCTATTTTCCCCTTCCTAATTAAACCTTTTGTCCTCCTCTGCTGAATTCTAAATGTCTCCCAGTCCTCAGGTTTGTTGCTTTTTCTGGCCAATTTATATGCCTCTTCCTTGAATTTAACACTATCCCTAATTTCCCTTGTTAGCCACGGTTGAGCCACCTTCCCAGTTTTATTTTTATGCCAGACAGGGATGTACAATTGTTGAAGTTCATCCATGTGATCTTTAAATGTCTGCCATTGTCTATCCACCGTCAACCCTTTTAGTATCATTTGCCAGTCTATTCTAGCCAATTCACATCTCATACCATCGAAGTTACCTTTCTTTTTCAGGACCCTAATCTCTGAATGAACTGTGTCACTCTCCATCTTAATGAAGAATTCTACCATATTATGGCCACTCTTCCCCAAGGGGCTTCGCACAAAAGATTGCTAATTAATGCTCTCATTACACAAGACCCAGTCTAGGATGGCCAGCTCTCGTTGGTTCCTCGACATATTGGTCAAGAAAACGATCCCTTACACACTCCAGAAAATCCTCCTCCACCGTATTGCTACCAGTTTGGTTAGCCCAATCAATATGTAGATTAAAGTCACCCATGATAACTGCTGTACCTTTATTGCACGCATCTCTAATTTCCTGTTTGATGTCATCCCCCACCTCACTATTACTGTTTGGTGGTCTGTGCACAACTCCCACTAGCATTTTCTGTCCTTTGGTGTTCCGCAGCTCTACACATACAGATTTGACATCATCCAAGCTAATGTCCTTCCTTACTATTGCGTTAATCTCCTCTTTAACCAGTAACGCTATTCCACCTCCTTTTCCTTTCTGTCTATCCTTCCTGAATGTTGAATACCTCTGGATGTTGAGTTCCCTGCCTTGGTCACCCTGGAGCCATGTCTCCGTAATCCTAATTACATCATATCCGTTAACAGCTATCTGCACAGTTAATTCATCCACATTATTACGAATGCTCCTCGCATTGAGACAGAGCCTTAAGGCTTGTTTTTTTTTTTTTAAAAACACTCTTTGTCCTTTTAAAATTATGTTGTAACGCGGCCCTTTTTAATTTTTGCCCTCCACTTTTCCTTATCTCCTTTCTACCTTTTGCTTCTGCCCCCATTTTAGTTCCCTCTGTCTCCCTGCATTGGTTCCCATCCCCCTGCCATACTAGTTTAAACCCTCCCCAACGGCACTAGTAAACACTCCCCCCAGGACATTGGTTCCGGTCCTGCCCAGGTGCAGACCGTCCGGTTTGTACTGGTCCCACCTCCCCCAGAACCGGTTCCAATGTCCCAGGAATTTGAATCCCTCCCTCTTGCACCATTCCTCAAGCCATGTATTCATCTTAACGATCCTACTAGTTTTACTCTGACTAGCACGTGGCACTGATAGTAATCCCCGAGATTACTACCTTTGAGGTCCTACTTTTTAATTTAACCCCTAGCTCCCTAAATTCAGCTTGTAGGACCCCATCCCATTTTTGACCTGTATCGTTGGTACCTATATGCACCACGACAACTGGCTGTTCACCCTCCCCCTCCAAAATGGAAAGTGAGGGACAGGAGACTGAGAAACAGGAATTGAGGGAGACTAAAAAGGTAGAAATTAAGAGAAAGAGAAAGGAGACAGAGAGCGACAGAAAGTGGGAGCAACAAAGAGAAAGAGAGAGACAACGGGGATAGGGAGAATGGGGAGAAAGGGAGAGGTGGATGGAGAGAAGGGGAGAAAAAGATGGGGATAAAAGTGAGAGGAGAAGGGAGAAGGAGGCAGGTGAAGGAAGAGAGAAACAATGAAAGAGAACAAGGGAGAGAGAGAGAGAGAGAGAGAGAGAGAGAGAGAGAAAAAGAGGGAATGAGTGAGGGACAAAAAGAGAAAAACAAGTAATTGAGGACCAACAGATACAGGGCAGATGTGCAAAGGTCTTCCTGAAATAGTGTTCACTGAAAATGGAGTTTATTTCAGGATCCAGTGAAGATCTCCAGTGCTTCTGTGTGGCACTGGATTTGACCTCAGGTCACAGAGGGTGAAAGGTCAGTTTAAGACACCTTACTCCGAGAAGGTTCACTCGGTTGATTCCGGAGATGAGGGGGTTGACTTATGAGGAAAGGTTGAGTAGGTTGGGCCTCTACTCATTGGAGTTCAGAAGAATGAGAGGTGATCTTATCGAAACGTATCAGATTATGAGGGGGCTCGACAAGGTGGATGCAGAGAGGATGTTCCCACTGATGGGGGAGACTAGAACTAGGGGGCATGGTCTTAGAATAAGGGGCCGCCCATTTAAAACTGAGATGAGGAGGAATTTCTTCTCAGAAGGTTGTAAATCTGTGGAATTCTCTGCCCCAGAGAGCTGTGGAGGCTGGGTCATTGAATATATTTAAGGTGGAGATAGACAGATTTTTGAGCGATAAGGGAGTGAAGGGTTATGGGGAGCGGGCGGGGAAGTGGAGCTGAGTCCATGATCAGATCAGCCATGATCGTATTGCATGGCGGAGCAGGCTCGAGGGGCCGAATGGCCGACTCCTGCTCCTATTTCTTATGCTCCACAGACTTGCTGCCTCAACATGGCACCCAAGCAGAAGTACCAGCACAATAACCCGATCATTATTTTATTTACATACTTTCAAATATTTACAAGTGAGAGATGTACATCAGGGAGGGCACTCTCAAACACAATGCTAAGACAGATGTAAGAAGCACACATCACAGGCACAATGGGCCGAATGGCCAATTAAGTACTTTTTCTTTGAAGTGTAGTCACCGTTGTAATGTAGGAAATGCGGCAGCCTATTTGCGCACAGCAAGGTCCCAAAAACAGCAACGGGATAATTGGCCAGATTTTTTTTCCCCACTAATTTTGGGTTGAGGGATAAATATTGGCCTCAGTACCGTTCCTCCGACAGTGTAGCTCTCCCTCGGTACTGCCCCTCCGACAGTGCGGCACTCCCTCGGTACCGCCCCTCCGACAGTGCGGCACTCCCTCGGTACCGCCCCTCCGACACTCCCTCGGTACCGCCCCTCCGACAGTGCAGCGCTCCCTCGGTACCGCCCCTCCGACAGTGCAGCGCTCCCTCGGTACCGCCCCTCCGACAGTGCGGCGCTCCCTCAGTACCGCCCCTCCGACAGTGCGGCGCTCCCTCAGTACCGCCCCTCTGACAGTGCGGCGCTCCCTCAGTACCGCCCCTCCGACAGTGCGGCGCTCCCTCAGTACTGCCCCTCCGACAGTGCGGCGCTCCCTCAGTACTGCCCCTCCGACAGTGCGGCGCTCCCTCAGTACTGCCCCTCCGACAGTGCGGCGCTCCCTCAGTACCGCCCCTCCGACAGTGCGGCGCTCCCTCAGTATTGTCTCTCCGACAGTGCGGCGCTCCCTCAGTACTGCCCCTCCGACAGTGCGGCACTCCCTCAGTACTGCTCCTCCGACAGTGCGGCGCTCCCTCAGTACTGCCCCTCCGACAGTGCGGCACTCCCTCAGTACTGCCCCTCCGACAGTGCGGCACTCCCTCAGTACTGCGCCTCCGACAGTGCGGCGCTCCCTCAGTACTGCGCCTCCGACAGTGCGACGCTCCCTCAGTACTGCTCCTCCGACAGTGCGGCGCTCCCTCAGTACTGCCCCTCCGACAGTGCGGCACTCCCTCAGTATTGCGCCTCCGACAGTGCGGCACTCCCTCAGTACTGCGCCTCCGACAGTGCGGTGCTCCCTCAGTACTGCCCCTCCGACAGTGCGGTGCTCCCTCAGTACTGCCCCTCCGACAGTGCGGTGCTCCCTCAGTACTGCCCCTCCGACAGTGCGGTGCTCCCTCAGTACTGCCCCTCCGACAGTGCGGCACTCCCTCAGTATTGCGCCTCCGACAGTGCGACGCTCCCTCAGTACTGCCCCTCCGACAGTGCGGTGCTCCCTCAGTACTGCCCCTCCGACAGTGCGGCACTCCCTCAGTATTGCCCCTCCGACAGTGCGGCACTCCCTCAGCACTGAGAGAATGCTGCACTGTCGGAGGGGCCGTCTGTCGGGATGAAATGTTAAACCGTTTGCCCCTCTCAGGCGGGATGTAAAAGGTCCCATGACCACTATTGGACAAAGAGCAGCTGGGTGGGGTGGGAAGTTCTCCCTGGTGTCCTGGGGCCAATATTTATATCTCAAATCAACACCTGAAGAAAAAAATTATCTGCATGTGGCTGTTTGTGGGAGCTTGCTGTGCGCAATTTGACTGCCGCGTTTCCGACAGTACAACAGTGAGTACACCTCGATAAAGTGCTTCACTGGACTTCCCAAAGCACTTCACAGCCAGAGGCAGTGAAAGGCGTGATAGAAAGTGAAAGTTCTTTCTTGGACTGGAAATATATTGCAACTCCCGTTTGACTGAAGCCCCCCTCCCTCCCTCCGATCGCTACAAGACATGAGCCTCCAGCAGTTTTTGGTAGTGAAGCGGACTGTACCGCTGCAGGTAGGCATGCATCTTTCCGGGCTGTTTCTCCCCATCTTCAAGATCTGTTGAGAGGACACAAGGAACGGGTGGTTACGAACGAGGAACAGGAGGAGGCCATTCAGCCTCGAGTAGGCACCCTCCAGATTGGCCTCGAGTCTTTGGGATCATCCTTCATCCACCCTCCCAGACTGTCTCCGAGATCGCCCCCTCTCCTGTCCGCCACCCCCCCCCTCCAACAGAGTCTCCAAGATCACCCTGGAGCCAAGCAGACCCCAGAGAACTCCGCACTCCTCCTCCCCAGGTGCATCGCCTCACACCTCTCCACACTGAACTCCATTTGCCATGCCTCTGCCCACTCCACCCTGGATCAGCTCCGCTGGACAGGGCCACATTGTCTGCATGGGCCCCCAGACACGAGACTCCCCAAAGCAAGCGCTCTACCCGGAACTCCTTCACGGCAAGCGAGCCCCAGGGTGGGCAGAGGAAACGTTACAAGGAACACACCCTCAAAGCCCTCCCTGATAAAGTGCAACATCCCCCACCGACACCTGGGAGCCCCTGGGCCCAAAGACCAGTCCCGCCCTAAGTGGAGGGAGTGCATCCGGGAGGGCGCTGAGCACCTCGAGTCTCGTCGCCGAGAGCGTGCAGAAAGCAAGCGCAGGCAGCGGAAGGAGTGTGCGGCAAACCTGTCCCACCCTCCCCTTCCCTCAACCACTGTCTGTCCCACCTGTGACAGAGGACTGTGGTTCTCGTATTGGACCGTTCAGTCACCTGAGAACTCACTGTTAGAGTGGGAGCAAGTCTTCCTCGATTCCGAGGGACTGCCTATGATGATGATGCCGCCTGGAAATGAGGCTGGGCGGGCTGCACAGTTCTGGGCTTGTTTTCCCTCGAGTCTAGGAGATGACGAGGTGACCGAATCGAGGTTTTCAAGATGGTTGAGGGGTTTGGATAGAGTAGAGAAAAATAGTTGCCTCTGGCGAGCGGGTCAATAAGCAGAATTGCAAAGTTCCCCAGTACAGCGGGACCTGGGGGTTACTTGTACATGAAACACAAAAGGTTAGTCTGCAGGTACAGCAAGTGATCAGGAAGGCCAATGGTATCTTGCCCTTTATTGCAAAGGGGATGGAGTATAAAAGCAGGGAAGTCTTGCTCCAGTTATACCGGGTATTGGTGAGGCCACACCTGGAGTACTGCGTGCAGTTATACAGGGTATTGGTGAGGCCACACCTGGAGTACTGCGTGCAGTTTTGGTCTCCGTATTTACGGAAGGATATACTGGCTTTGGAGGCAGTTCAGAGAAGGTTCACTCGGTTGATTCCGGAGATGAGGAGGTTGACTTATGAGGAAAGGTTGAGGAGGTTGGGCCTCTACTCATTGGAGTTCAGAAGAATGAGAGGTGATCTTATTGAAACGTATCAGATTATGAGGGGGGCTCGACAAGGTGGATGCAGAGAGGATGTTCCCACTGATGGGGGAGACTAGAACTCGGGGGCATGGTCTTAGAATAAGGGGCCGCCCATTTAAAACTGAGATGAGGAGGAATTTCTTCTCAGAGGGTTGTAAATCTGTGGAATTCTCTGCCCCAGAGAGCTGTGGAGGCTGGGACATTGAATATATTTAAGGCGGAGATAGACAGATTTTTGAGCGATAAGGGAGTGAAGGGTTATGGGGAGCGGGCGGGGAAGTGGAGCTGAGTCCATGATCGGATCAGCCATGATCGTATTAAATGGCGGAGCAGGCTCGAGGGGCCAGATGGCCTACTCCTGCTCCTAAACATAGAAAATAGGTGGAGTAGGCCATTCGGCCCTTCGAGCCTGCACCACCATTCAATATCATGGCTGATCATTCCCTCAGTACCCCTTTCCTGCTTTCTCTCCATACCCCTTGATCCCTTTAGCCGTAAGGGCCACATCTAACTCCCTCTTGAATATATCCAATGAACTGGCCTCAACAACTCTCTGCGGCAGGGAATTCCACAGGTTCACAACTCTCTGAGTGAAGAAGTTTCTCCTCATCTCGGTCCTAAATGGCTTACTTCTTATCCTAAGACTGTGTCCCCTGGTTCTGGACTTCCCCAACATCGGGAACATTCTTCCTGCATCTAACCTGTCCAGTGCCATCAGAATTTTATATGTTTCTATGAGATCCCCTCTCATCCTGCTAAACTCCAGTGAATACAGGCCCAGTCGATCCAGTCTCTCCTCATATGTCAGTCCAGCCATCCCGGGAATCAGTCTGGTGAACCTTCGCTGCACTCCCTCAATAGCAAGAACATCCTTCCTCAGATTAGGAGACCAAAACTGAACACAATATTCCAGGTGAGGCCTCACCAAGGCCCAGTACAACTGCAGTAAGACCTCCCTGCTCCTATACTCAAATCCCCTGCTATGAAGACCAACATACCATTTGCCTTCTTCACCACCTGCTGTACCTGTATGCCAACTTTCAATGACTGATGTACCATGACACCCAGGTCTCGTTGCACCTCCCCTTTTCCTTACCTGCCGCCATTCAGATAATATTCTGCCTTTGCGTTTTTGCCCCCAAAGTGGATAACCTCATTTATCCACATTATACTGCATCTGCCATGCATTTGCCCACTCACCTAATTTGTCCGTCACCCTGCAGTCTCTTAGCGTCCCCCTCACAGCTCACACCGCCACCCACTTTAGTGTCATCTGAAAACTTGGAGAATTACACTCAATTCCTTCATCTAAATCATTAATGTATATTGTAAAGAGCTGGGGTCCCAGCACTGAGCCCTGCGGCACTCCACTAGTCACTGCCTGCCATTCTGAAAAGGACCCGTTTATCCCGACTCTCTGCTTCCTGTCTGCCAACCAGTTCTCTATCCACGTCAGTACATTACCCCCAATACCATGCGCTTTAATTTTGCACACCAATCTCTTGTGTGGGACCTTGTCAAAAGCCTTTTGAAAGTCCAAATACACCACATCCACTGGTTCTCCCTTGTCCACTCTACTAATTACATCCTCAAAAAATTCCAGAAGATTTGTCAAGCATGATTTCCCTTTCATAAATCCATGCTGACTTGGACCAATCCTGTCACTGCTTTCCAAATGCGCTGCTATTTCATCTTTAATAATTGATTCCAACATTTTCCCCACTACTGATGTCAGGCTAACCGGTCTATAATTACCTGCTTTCTCTCTCCCTCCCTTTTTAAAAAGTGGTGTTACATTAGCTACCCTCCAGTCCATAGGAACTGATCCAGAGTCGATAGACTATTGGAAAATGATCACCAATGCATCCACTATTCCTTAAGTACTCTGGGATGCAGACTATCAGGCCCCGGGGGATTTATCGACCTTCAATCCCATCAATTTCCCCAACACAATTTCCCACCCAATAAGGATTTCCTTCAGTTCCTCCTTCTCACTAGACCCTCGGTCCCCTAGTATTTCCGGAAGGTTATTTGTGTCTTCCTTCGAGAAGACAGAACCAAAGTATTTGTTCAATTGGTCTGCCATTTCTTCTATCCCCATTATAAATTTCACCGGAATCCAACTGCAAGGGACCTACGTTTGTCTTCACTAATCTTTTTCTCTTCACATATCCAAAGAAGCTTTTACAGTCAGTCAGTTTTTATGTTGCCGGCAAGTTTCTTCTCGTACTCTATTTTCCCCATCTTAATTAAACCTCCTCTGTTGAATTCTAAATTTCTCCCAGTTCTCAGGTTTGCTGCTTTTTCTGGCCAATTTATATGCCTCGTCCTTGGATTTAACACTGTCCTTAATTTCCCTTGTTAGCCACGGTTGAGCCACCTTCCCCGTTTTATTTTTACTCCAGACAGGGATGTACAATTGCTGAAGTTCATCCATGTGATCTTTAAATGTTTGCCATTGCCTATCCACCGTCAATCCTTTAAGTATCACTCGCCAGTCTATTCTAGCCAATTCACGTCTCATACCATCGAAGTTACCTTTCCTTAAGTTCAAGACCCTGGTCTCTGAATGAACTGTGTCACTCTCCATCTTAATAAAGAATTCTACCATATTATGGTCACTCTTCCCCAAGGGGTCTCGCACAAGATTGCTAATTAGTCCGTTCTCATTACACATCACCCAGTCTAGGATGGCCAGCTCCCCGGTTGGTTCCTCGACATATTGGTCGAGAAAACCATCCCTAATACACTCCAGGAAATCCTCCTCCACCGCATTGCTACCAGTTTGGTTAGCCCAATCAATATGTAGATTAAAGTCGCCCATGATAACTGCTGTACCTTTATTGCACATGTCCCTAATTTCTTGTTTGATGCCCTCCCCAACCTTACTACTACCGTTTGGTGGTCTGTACACAACTCCCACTAGTGTTTTCTGCCCTTTGGTATTCCGTAGCTCCACCCATACCGATTCCACATCATCCAGGTTAATGTCCTTCCTTACTATTGCATTAATTTCCTCTTTAACCAATAACTCTACCCCACCTCCTTTTCCTCTCTGTCTATCCTTCCTAAATGTTGAATATCCCTGGATCTTGAGTTCCCAGCCTTG
>NW_027250657.1:0-21786 GCF_044704955.1 Pristiophorus japonicus | reverse complement strand
CCCCACAGGTCTCCCCCCCCCCTCGCCCCACATCTCCCCCCGCCCTCCCCCACACATCTCCCCCCCTCCCCACATCTCCCCCCCTCCCCCCACATCTCCCCCCCCATCTCTCCCCCCCCCTCCCCCACATCTCCTCCCCCCCTCCCCCACATCTCTCTCCCCCCTCCCCACCACCTCTCCCCCCCTCCCCCACATCTCTCCCCCCCTCCCCCACATCTCTCTTCTCTCCCCCCCCTCCCCCACATCTCTTCTCTCCCCCCCCTCCCCCACATCTCTCTTCTCCCGCCCCCCTCCCCCACCTCTCTCTTCTCCCCCCCCCCTCCCCCACATCTCTCTTCTCCCCCCTCCCCCACATCTCCCCCCCCTCCCCCACATCTCTCCCCCCCCCTCCCCCACATCTCCCCCCCCTCCCCCACATCTCACCCCCCCTCCCCCACATCTCACCCCCCCTCCCCCACATCTCTCCCCCCCCTCCCCCACATCTCTCCCCCCCCTCCCCCACATCTCTCCCCCCCTCCCCCACATCTCTCCCCCCCTCCCCCACACCTCTCCCCCCCCCGCATCTCTCCCCCCTCCCCCACATCTCTCTTCTCCCCCCCTCCCCCACATCTCTCTTCTCCCCCCCTCCCCCACATCTCTTCTCCCCCCCCTCCCCTCTCTTCTCCCCCCCTCCCCCCACCTATCTCTCTTCTCCTCCCCCTCCCCCCACCTATCTCTCTTCTCCTCCCCCTCCCCCCACCTATCTCTCTTCTCCCCCCCCCTCCCCCACATCTCTTCTCCCCCCCACCCCACATCTCTCTTCTCTCCCCCCACCCCACAACTCTCTTCTCCCCCCCTCCCCCCACCTATCTCTCTTCTCCTCCCCCTCCCCCCACCTATCTCTCTTCTCCCCCCCCCCCATCTCTCTTCTCCCCCCCCCCATCTCTCTTCTTCTCCCCCCCCCCCCTCCCTCCCCCCATCTCTCTCTCGTTCTCCCCTCCCCCCCCCCCCCCCCCCCACCCACCCTCCCCACCGAGATGCCCACCTAGCTTCCTGGCCAGCTCCTGGATCTGGGCGAGTGCGGCCGGGACGTCCTCCTGGCGCTCCACCATGACCTCTATTCGCCCAGCTGGTAGCCGAAGCCGGCCCGGTCCAGGTCCACCCTCAGGCTGCCCCCCGCCAGCTCGTAGACCTTGCGCTCGGTCAGGATGGCGGCGAACTGCCGGAGGGGCGAGGGCGGGAGGGGGCCCGCCAGCCGGTCCAACCCGCCCCTGCCCCCGTCGCCTGCCCCCGGCGGCCAGCCCGGCAACAGCGGGCGGAGCAGGGACAGGATCTGGGGCTCGCTCTCCGTCTCCCGGTACTGCGTGACGGCGGAGACGCCCGCGGGGCCCCGCTGCCCGCCCGCCGGGCCCCGCTGCCCGCCCGCCGGGCCCCGCTGCCCGCCTGCCGGGCTCTTCAGCTGCCAGTGTCCGTCGCGGCACCTCAGCCACACGTCGGCAGAGGTCAGCAAGTGGTCCTCCGTGTCGAAATAGCGGTCCTCGAAGCGGGAGACGGCCCGCTCCACCGCGCCCAGTGCCCTCAGCCTCTCCTCCGTGTCCTCCCGCACGCGGAACTTCCGCTCCACCTCGATGGACATCGCTCCCTCCGCGACACACGGGCTGCAAAAAAAAAAAAAAAAACAACCACCCCAGGGCCCTGGTACACGGATCACAACGTTTACAAGCAATTACAGGGCATATACAGTACGGTCTACGGGGCCGGAGTGATACCCCGCCTTCCTGTCCAAGTCACCCTGCAGCCTTACAAGTCCCACTCCCAGTGCTCGTTCCCCCAACACAGCCCTGCGCAGAGTTTACCCCTTCAAATATTTAGCCAACAACTTGCATTTATATAGCACCTTTAACAGTGAAACGTCCCCATGTGCTCCACAGGAGCAGAAATCAGAGGAAAAAAATGTGACACCCAGCCGCTTATGAAAGATGAGGACAAGGTGATCAAAACCTAGGTCACAAGAGATTGGTGTGCAAAGTCAAAGCGCATGGTATTGGGGGTAATGTGCTGACGTGGATAGAGAACTGGTTGGCAGACAGGAAGCAGAGAGTCGGGATAAACGGGTCCTTTTCAGAATGGCAGGCAGTGACTAGTGGGGTGCCGCAGGGCTCAGTGCTGGGACCCCAGCTATTTACAATATACATTAATGATTTGGACGAAGGAATTGAGTGTAATATCTCCAAGTTTGCAGATGACACTAAGCTGGGTGGTGGTGTGAGCTGTGAGGGGGAGGCTGAGAGGCTGCAGGGTGACTTGGACAGGTTAGGGGAGTGGGCAAATGCATGGCAGATGCAATATAATGTGGATAAATGTGAGGTTATCCACTTTGGGGACAAAAACAGGAAGGCAGAATATTATCTGAATGGTGACAGATTAGGAAAAGGGGAGGTGCAACGAGACCTGGGTGTCATGGTTCATCAGTCATTGAAAGTTGGCATGCAGGTACAGCAGGTGGTGAAGAAGGCAAATGGTATGTTGGCCTTCATAGCTAGGGGATTTGGGTATAGGAGCAGGGAGGTCTTACTGCAGTTGTACAGGGCCTTGGTGAGGCCTCACCTGGAATATTATGTTCAGTTTTGGTCTCCTAATCTGAGGAAGGACGTTCTTGCTATTGAGGGAGTGCAGCGAAGGTTCACCAGACTGATTCCCGGGATAGTAGGACTGACATATGAGGAGAGATTGGATCAACTGGGTCTTTATTCACTGGAGTTTAGAAGGATCAGAGGGGATCTCATAGAAACATAAAATTCTGACGGGATTGGACAGGTTAGATGCAGGAAGAATGTTCCCGATGTTGGGGAAGTCCAGAACCAGGGGACACAGTCTAAGGATAAGGGATAAGCCATTGAGGACCGAGATGAGGAGAAACTTCTTCACTCAGAGAGTTGTGAACCTGTGGAATTCCCTGCCGCAGAGAGTTGTTGATGCCAGTTCATTGGAAATATTCAAGAGGGAGTTAGATATGGCCCTTACGGCTAAAGGGATCAAGGGGTATGGAGAGAAAGCAGGATAGGAGTACTGAGGGAATGATCAGCCATGATCGTATTGAATGGTGGTGCAGGCTCGAAGGGCCGAATGGACTCCTCCTGCACCTATTTTCCATGTTTCGATGTGCGGGTCTATATACCTGGGGTACGCTCTCGATATACCTGGGGTACGCTCTCGATATACCTGGGGTACGCTCTCGATATACCTGGGGTACGCTCTCTCACACACTATATACCTGGAGTATACACACACTATATACCTGGGGTACGCTCTCACACACTATATACCTGGGGTACGCTCTCACACACACTATATAGCTGGAGTACGCTCTCTCACACACTATATACCTGGAGTACGCTCTCTCACACACTATATACCTGGAGTACGCTCTCTCACACACTATATACCTGGAGTATACACACACTATATAGCTGGAGTACGCTCCCTCACACACTATATACCTGGAGTACGCTCTCTCACACACTATATACCTGGAGTATACACACACTATATAGCTGGAGTACGCTCCCTCACACACTATATACCTGGAGTACGCTCTCTCACACACTATATACCTGGAGTACGCTCTCTCACACACGATATACCTGGAGTACGCTCTCTCACACACTATATACCTGGAGTACGCTCTCTCACACACTATATACCTGGGGTACGCTCTCTCACACACTATATACCTGGGGTACGCTCCCTCACACACTATATACCTGGGGTACGCTCTCTCTCACACTATATACCTGGGGTACGCTCTCTCACACTATATACCTGGAGTACGCTCTCTCACACACTATATACCTGGAGTACGCTCCCTCACACACTATATACCTGGGGTACGCTCCCTCACACACTATATACCTGGGGTACTCTCTCTCACACACTATATACCTGGAGTACGCTCCCTCATACACTATATACCTGGAGTACGCTCTCTCACACACTATATAACTGGGGTACGCTCCCTCACACACTATATGCCTGGAGTATACACACACTATATACCTGGAATACGCTCTCTCACACACTACATACCTGGAGTACGCTCTCTCACACACTACATACCTGGAGTATGCTCTCTCACACACTACATACCTGGAGTACGCTCTCTCACACACTATATACCTGGAGTACGCTCTCTCACACACTATATACCTGGAGTATACACACACTATATACCTGGAGTACGCTCTCTCACACACTATATACCTGGAGTACGCTCTCTCACACACTATATACCTGGAGTACGCTCTCTCACACACTATATACCTGGAGTATACACACACTATATACCTGGAGTATACACACACTATATACCTGGAGTATACACACACTATAGACCTGGAGTACGCTCTCTCACACACTATATACCTGGAGTACGCTCTCTCACACACTATATACCTGGAGTATACACACACTATATACCTGGAGTACGCCCTCTCACACACTATATACCTGGAGTACGCCCTCTCACACACTATATACCTGGAGTACGCTCTCTCACACACTATATACCTGGAGTACGCTCTCTCACACACTATATACCTGGAGTACGCTCTCTCACACACTATATACCTGGAGTACGCTCTCTCACACACTATATACCTGGAGTATACACACACTACATACCTGGAGTATACACACACTATATACCTGGAGTACGCTCTCTCACACACTATATACCTGGAGTACGCTCTCTCACACACTATATACCTGGAGTATACACACACTATATACCTGGAGTACGCTCTCTCACACACTATATACCTGGGGTACGCTCTCTCACACACTATATACCTGGGGTACGCTCCCTCACACACTATATACCTGGGGTACGCTCTCTCTCACACTATATACCTGGGGTACGCTCTCTCACACTATATACCTGGAGTACGCTCTCTCACACACTTATATACCTGGAGTACGCTCCCTCACACACTATATACCTGGGGTACGCTCCCTCACACACTATATACCTGGGGTACTCTCTCTCACACACTATATACCTGGAGTACGCTCTCTCACACACTATATACCTGGAGTATACACACACTATATACCTGGAGTACGCTCTCTCACACACTATATACCTGGAGTACGCTCTCTCACACACTATATACCTGGGGTACGCTCTCTCACACACTATATACCTGGGGTACGCTCCCTCACACACTATATACCTGGGGTACGCTCCCTCACACACTATATACCTGGGGTACGCTCCCTCACACACTATATACCTGGGGTACGCTCTCTCACACACTATATACCTGGAGTACGCTCCCTCACACACTATATACCTGGGGTACTCTCTCTCACACACTATATACCTGGAGTACGCTCCCTCACACACTATATACCTGGAGTACGCTCTCTCACACACTATATACCTGGAGTACGCTCCCTCACACACTATATACCTGGAGTATACACACACTATATACCTGGAATACGCTCTCTCACACACTATATACCTGGAGTACGCTCTCTCACACACTACATACCTGGAGTACGCTCTCTCACACACTACATACCTGGAGTACGCTCTCTCACACACTATACACCTGGAGTACGCTCTCTCACACACTATACACCTGGAGTACGCTCTCTCACACACTATATACCTGGAGTACGCCCTCTCACACACTATATACCTGGAGTACGCCCTCTCACACACTATATACCTGGAGTACGCTCTCTCACACACTATACACCTGGAGTATGCTCTCTCACACACTATATACCTGGGGTATACACACACTATATACCTGGAGTATACACACACTATATACCTGGAGTATACACACACTATATACCTGGAGTATACACACACTATATACCTGGAGTACGCTCTCTCACACACTATATACCTGGAGTACGCTCTCTCACACACTATATACCTGGAGTATACACACACTATATACCTGGAGTACGCTCTCTCACACACTATATACCTGGAGTACGCTCTCTCACACACTATATACCTGGAGTACGCTCCCTCACACACTATATACCTGGAGTATACACACACTATATACCTGGAATACGCTCTCTCACACACTATATACCTGGAGTACGCTCCCTCACACACTATATACCTGGAGTACGCTCTCTCACACACTATATACCTGGAGTACGCTCCCTCACACACTATATACCTGGAGTATACACACACTATATACCTGGAATACGCTCTCTCACACACTATATACCTGGAGTACGCTCTCTCACACACTATATACCTGGAGTACGCTCTCTCACACACTATATACCTGGAGTACGCTCTCTCACACACTACATACCTGGAGTACGCTCTCTCACACACTACATACCTGGAGTACGCTCTCTCACACACTATACACCTGGAGTATACACACACTATATACCTGGAGTATACAAACACTATATACCTGGAGTATACACACACTATATACCTGGAGTATACAAACACTATATACCTGGAGTATACAAACACTATATACCTGCAGTATACACACACTATATACCTGGAGTATACAAACACTATATACCTGGAGTATACAAACACTATATACCTGGAGTATACAAACACTATATACCTGGAGTATACAAACACTATATACCTGGAGTATACACACACTATATACCTGGGGTATACACACACTATATACCTGGGGTATACACACACTATATACCTGGAGTATACAAACACTATATACCTGGGGTATACACACACTATATACCTGGAGTATACAAACACTATATACCTGGAGTATACACACACTATATACCTGGAGTATACAAACACTATATACCTGGAGTATACAAACACTATATACCTGGAGTATACACACACTATATACCTGGAGTATACAAACACTATATACCTGGAGTATACACACACTATATACCTGGGGTATACACACACTATATACCTGGAGTATACAAACACTATATACCTGGAGTATACACACACTATATACCTGGGGTATACACACACTATATACCTGGAGTATACAAACACTATATACCTGGAGTATACACACACTATATACCTGGAGTATACAAACACTATATACCTGGAGTATACACACACTATATACCTGGAGTATACACACACTATATACCTGGGGTATACACACACTATATACCTGGGGTATACACACACTATATACCTGGGGTATACACACACTATATACCTGGAGTATACACACACTATATACCTGGGGTATACACACACTATATACCTGGAGTATACACACACTATATACCTGGGGTAGACTCTGGGCCTCTCTCAGGCTCCAATCTTGGGCTGCTGTGTGTGAGGGATTCTGGGAATGTTGTCCCGACCTGCAGCCCCGCCCCCTTTCACCGCGTCACTGCCACCATGTCACGCCCCCTGGTGAAACGTCACTGCGGCCGCGGCCACGGCCCCGCCCCTCGGACCATGTGATGCTCCAACGGATTTCTGCATCGCGCGGGCTCGGGGACCCCGCCCCCTTTCCCGGGAGTGTGTGAGGGAGGGTCAGAGGGAGGGAGTGTGTGAGGGGGAGGGAGTGTGTGAGGGGGAGGGTCAGAGGGAGGGAGTGTGTGAGGGAGGGTCAGAGGGAGGGAGTGTGAGAGGGAGGGAGTGTGTGAGGGGGAGGGTCAGAGGGAGGGAGTGTGTGAGGGGGAGGGAGTGTGTGAGGGGGAGGGTCAGAGGGAGGGAGTGTGTGAGGGAGGGTCAGGGGGAGGGAGTGTGTGAGGGGGAGGGTCAGAGGGAGTGTGTGAGGGAGGGTCAGAGGGAGGGAGTGTGTGAGGGGGAGGGTCAGGGGGAGGGAGTGTGTGAGGGAGGGTCAGAGGGAGGGAGTGTGTGAGGGGGAGGGTCAGAGGGAGGGTCAGAGGGAGGGAGTGTGTGTGAGGGAGGGTCAGAGGGAGGGAGTGTGTGAGGGGGAGGGTCAGAGGGAGGGAGTGTGTGAGGGGGAGGGTCAGAGGGAGGGTAAGAGGGAGGGAGTGTGTGTGAGGGAGGGTCAGAGGGAGGGAGTGTGAGGGGGAGGGTCAGAGGGAGGGAGTGTGTGAGGGAGGGTCAGGGGGAGGGAGTGTGAGAGGGAGGGTCAGAGGGAGGGAGTGTGTGAGGGGGAGGGTCAGAGGGAGGGAGTGTGAGAGGGAGGGTCAGGGGGAGGGAGTGTGTGAGGGAGGGAGTGTGTGAGGGAGGGTCAGGGGGAGGGAGTGTGTGAGGGAGGGAGTGTGTGAGGGAGGGTCAGGGGGAGGGAGTGTGAGAGGGAGGGTCAGGGGGAGGGAGTGTGTGAGGGAGGGAGTGTGTGAGGGAGGGTCAGGGGGAGGGAGTGTGTGAGGGAGGGTCAGGGGGAGGGAGTGTGTGAGGGAGGGTCAGGGGGAGGGAGTGTGAGAGGGAGGGTCAGGGGGAGGGAGTGTGTGAGGGAGGGTCAGAGGGAGGGAGTGTGTGAGGGAGGGTCAGAGGGAGGGAGTGTGAGAGGGAGGGAGTGTGTGAGGGGGAGGGTCAGAGGGAGGGAGTGTGTGAGGGGGAGGGAGTGTGTGAGGGGGAGGGTCAGAGGGAGGGAGTGTGTGAGGGAGGGTCAGGGGGAGGGAGTGTGTGAGGGGGAGGGTCAGAGGGAGTGTGTGAGGGAGGGTCAGAGGGAGGGAGTGTGTGAGGGGGAGGGTCAGGGGGAGGGAGTGTGTGAGGGAGGGTCAGAGGGAGGGAGTGTGTGAGGGGGAGGGTCAGAGGGAGGGTCAGAGGGAGGGAGTGTGTGTGAGGGAGGGTCAGAGGGAGGGAGTGTGTGAGGGGGAGGGTCAGAGGGAGGGAGTGTGTGAGGGGGAGGGTCAGAGGGAGGGTAAGAGGGAGGGAGTGTGTGTGAGGGAGGGTCAGAGGGAGGGAGTGTGAGGGGGAGGGTCAGAGGGAGGGAGTGTGTGAGGGAGGGTCAGGGGGAGGGAGTGTGAGAGGGAGGGTCAGAGGGAGGGAGTGTGTGAGGGGGAGGGTCAGAGGGAGGGAGTGTGAGAGGGAGGGTCAGGGGGAGGGAGTGTGTGAGGGAGGGAGTGTGTGAGGGAGGGTCAGGGGGAGGGAGTGTGTGAGGGAGGGAGTGTGTGAGGGAGGGTCAGGGGGAGGGAGTGTGAGAGGGAGGGTCAGGGGGAGGGAGTGTGTGAGGGAGGGAGTGTGTGAGGGAGGGTCAGGGGGAGGGAGTGTGTGAGGGAGGGTCAGGGGGAGGGAGTGTGTGAGGGAGGGTCAGGGGGAGGGAGTGTGAGAGGGAGGGTCAGGGGGAGGGAGTGTGTGAGGGAGGGTCAGGGGGAGGGAGTGTGTGTGAGGGAGGGTCAGAGGGAGGGAGTGTGTGAGGGGGAGGGTCAGAGGGAGGGAGGGAGTGTGTGAGGGAGGGTCAGAGGGAGGGAGTGTGTGAGGGAGGGTCAGAGGGAGGGAGTGTGTGAGGGGGAGGGTCAGGGGGAGGGAGTGTGTGAGGGAGGGTCAGAGGGAGGGAGTGTGTGAGAGGGAGGGTCAGAGGGAGGGAGTGTGTGAGGGGGAGGGTCAGAGGGAGGGTCAGAGGGAGGGAGTGTGTGAGGGAGGGTCAGAGGGAGGGAGTGTGTGAGGGGGAGGGTCAGAGGGAGGGAGTGTGTGAGGGGGAGGGTCAGAGGGAGGGTAAGAGGGAGGGAGTGTGTGTGAGGGAGGGTCAGAGGGAGGGAGTGTGAGGGGGAGGGTCAGAGGGAGGGAGTGTGTGAGGGAGGGTCAGGGGGAGGGAGTGTGTGAGAGGGAGGGTCAGAGGGAGGGAGTGTGTGAGGGGGAGGGTCAGAGGGAGGGAGTGTGTGAGGGAGGGAGTGTGTGAGGGGGAGGGTCAGAGGGAGGGAGTGTGTGAGGGGGAGGGTCAGAGGGAGGGAGTGTGTGAGGGAGGGTCAGAGGAAGGGAGTGTGTGAGGGGGAGGGTCAGAGGGAGGGAGTGTGTGAGAGGGAGGGTCAGAGGGAGGGAGTGTGTGAGGGAGGGTCAGGGGGAGGGAGTGTGTGAGAGGGAGGGTCAGAGGGAGGGAGTGTGTGAGGGAGGGTCAGAGGGAGGGAGTGTGTGAGAGGGAGGGTCAGAGGGAGGGAGTGTGTGAGGGGGAGGGTCAGAGGGAGGGAGTGTGTGTGAGGGAGGGAGTGTGTGAGGGGGAGGGTCAGAGGGAGGGAGTGTGTGAGGGAGGGAGTGTGTGAGGGGGAGGGTCAGAGGGAGGGTCAGAGGGAGGGAGTGTGTGAGGGAGGGTCAGAGGGAGGGAGTGTGTGAGGGGGAGGGTCAGAGGGAGGGAGTGTGTGAGAGGGAGGGAGTGTGTGAGGGAGGGTCAGAGGGAGGGAGTGTGTGAGGGGGAGGGAGTGTGTGAGGGAGGGAGTGTGTGAGAGGGAGGGTCAGAGGGAGGGAGTGTGTGAGGGAGGGAGTGTGTGAGGGGGAGGGTCAGAGGGAGGGAGTGTGTGTGAGGGAGGGTCAGAGGGAGGGAGTGTGTGAGGGGGAGGGTCAGAGGGAGGGAGTGTGTGAGGGAGGGAGTGTGTGAGGGGGAGGGTCAGAGGGAGGGTCAGAGGGAGGGAGTGTGTGTGAGGGAGGGTCAGAGGGAGGGAGTGTGAGGGGGAGGGTCAGAGGGAGGGAGTGTGTGAGGGAGGGTCAGGGGGAGGGAGTGTGTGAGAGGGAGGGTCAGAGGGAGGGAGTGTGTGAGGGGGAGGGTCAGAGGGAGGGAGTGTGTGAGGGGGAGGGTCAGAGGGAGGGAGTGTGTGAGGGGGAGGGTCAGAGGGAGGGAGTGTGTGAGGGGGAGGGTCAGAGGGAGGGAGTGTGTGAGGGAGGGTCAGAGGGAGGGAGTGTGTGAGGGGGAGGGTCAGAGGGAGGGAGTGTGTGAGAGGGAGTGTGTGAGGGAGGGAGTGTGTGAGGGGGAGGGTCAGAGGGAGGGAGTGTGTGAGGGAGGGAGTGTGTGAGGGAGGGTCAGAGGGAGGGAGTGTGTGAGGGGGAGGGTCAGGGTGAGGGAGTGTGTGAGGGAGGGAGTGTGTGAGGGGGAGGGTCAGAGGGAGGGAGTGTGTGAGGGAGGGAGTGTGTGAGAGGGAGGGTCAGAGGGAGGGAGTGTGTGAGGGAGGGAGTGTGTGAGGGAGGGTCAGAGGGAGGGAGTGTGACAGGGAGGGTCAGAGGGAGGGAGTGTGACAGGGAGGGTCAGAGGGAGGGAGTGTGTGAGGGGGAGGGTCAGAGGGAGGGAGTGTGTGAGGGAGGGAGTGTGTGAGGGAGGGTCAGAGGGAGGGAGTGTGAGAGGGAGGGACTGGATGAGGGAGGGTCAGAGGGAGGGAGTGTGTGAGGGAGGGTCAGAGGGAGGGAGTGTGAGGGAGGGAGTGTGTGAGGGGGAGGGTCAGAGGGAGGGAGTGTGTGAGGGAGGGTCAGAGGGAGGGAGTGTGTGAGGGAGGGAGTGTGTGAGGGAGGGTGAGAGGGAGGGAGTGTGTGAGGGAGGGAGTGTGAGAGGGAGGGTCAGAGGGAGGGAGTGTGTGAGGGAGGGAGTGTGTGAGGGAGGGTCAGAGGGAGGGAGGGTCAGAGGGAGGGAGTGTGAGAGGGAGGGTCAGAGGGAGGGAGTGTGTGAGGGAGGGTCAGAGGGAGGGAGTGTGTGAGGGAGGGTCAGAGGGAGGGAGTGTGAGAGGGAGGGAGTGTGTGAGGGGGAGGGTCAGAGGGAGGGAGTGTGTGAGAGGGAGGGTCAGAGGGAGGGAGTGTGTGAGAGGGAGGGTCAGAGGGAGGGAGTGTGAGAGGGAGGGTCAGAGGGAGGGTCAGAGGGAGGGAGTGTGTGAGAGGGAGGGTCAGAGGGAGGGAGTGTGAGAGGGAGGGAGTGTGTGAGAGGGAGGGTCAGAGGGAGGGAGTGTGAGAGGGAGGGTCAGAGGGAGAGAGTGTGAGAGGGAGGGTCAGAGGGAGGGAGTGTGTGAGAGGGAGGGTCAGAGGGAGGGAGTGTGAGAGGGAGGGTGAGAGGGAGAGTCAGAGGGAGGGAGTGTGAGAGGGAGGGTCAGAGGGAGGGAGTGTGAGAGGGAGGGTCAGAGGGAGGGAGTGTGTGAGAGGGAGGGTCAGAGGGGGGGTGTGTGTGAGGGGGAGGGTCAGAGGGAGGGAGTGTGTGAGAGGGAGGGTCAGAGGGAGGGAGTGTGGGAGGGAGGGAGTGTGTGAGAGGGAGGGTGAGAGGGAGGGAGTGTGTGAGGGAGGGTCAGAGGGAGGGAGTGTGAGAGGGAGGGTCAGAGGGAGGGAGTGTGTGAGGGGGAGGGTCAGAGGGAGGGAGTGTGTGAGGGGGAGGGTCAGAGGGAGGGAGTGTGTGAGGGGGAGGGTCAGAGGGAGGGAGTGTGTGAGGGAGGGTCAGAGGGAGGGAGTGTGTGAGGGGGAGGGTCAGAGGGAGGGAGTGTGTGAGAGGGAGGGTCAGAGGGAGGGAGTGTGTGAGGGAGGGTCAGAGGGAGGGAGAGTGTGAGAGGGAGGGAGGGAGTGTGTGAGGGGGAGGGTCAGAGGGAGGGAGTGTGTGAGAGGGAGGGAGTGTGTGAGGGGGAGGGTCAGAGGGAGGGAGTGTGAGAGGAAGGGTCAGAGGGAGGGAGTGTGTGAGGGGGTGGGTCAGAGGGAGGGAGTGTGTGAGGGGGAGGGTCAGAGGGAGGGAGTGTGTGTGAGGGAGGGTCAGAGGGAGGGAGTATGTGAGGGGGAGGGTCAGAGGGAGGGAGTGTGTGAGGGGGAGGGTCAGAGGGAGGGAGTGTGTGAGAGGGAGGGTCAGAGGGAGGGAGTGTGTGAGGGGGAGGGTCAGAGGGAGGGAGTGTGTGTGAGGGAGGGAGTGTGTGAGGGGGAGGGTCAGAGGGAGGGAGTGTGTGAGGGAGGGAGTGTGTGAGGGGGAGGGTCAGAGGGAGGGTCAGAGGGAGGGAGTGTGTGAGGGAGGGTCAGAGGGAGGGAGTGTGTGAGGGGGAGGGTCAGAGGGAGGGAGTGTGTGAGAGGGAGGGAGTGTGTGAGGGAGGGTCAGAGGGAGGGAGTGTGTGAGGGGGAGGGTCAGGGGGAGGGAGTGTGTGAGGGAGGGTCAGAGGGAGGGAGTGTGTGAGAGGGAGGGTCAGAGGGAGGGAGTGTGTGAGGGAGGGAGTGTGTGAGGGGGAGGGTCAGAGGGAGGGAGTGTGTGTGAGGGAGGGTCAGAGGGAGGGAGTGTGTGAGGGGGAGGGTCAGAGGGAGGGAGTGTGTGAGGGGGAGGGTCAGAGGGAGGGTCAGAGGGAGGGAGTGTGTGTGAGGGAGGGAGTGTGAGGGGGAGGGTCAGAGGGAGGGAGTGTGTGAGGGAGGGTCAGGGGGAGGGAGTGTGTGAGAGGGAGGGTCAGAGGGAGGGAGTGTGTGAGGGGGAGGGTCAGAGGGAGGGAGTGTGTGAGGGGGAGGGTCAGAGGGAGGGAGTGTGTGAGGGGGAGGGTCAGAGGGAGGGAGTGTGTGAGGGGGAGGGTCAGAGGGAGGGAGTGTGTGAGGGAGGGTCAGAGGGAGGGAGTGTGTGAGGGGGAGGGTCAGAGGGAGGGAGTGTGTGAGAGGGAGTGTGTGAGGGAGGGAGTGTGTGAGGGGGAGGGTCAGAGGGAGGGAGTGTGTGAGGGAGGGTCAGAGGGAGGGAGTGTGTGAGGGAGGGTCAGAGGGAGGGAGTGTGTGAGGGAGGGTCAGAGGGAGGGAGTGTGTGAGGGGGAGGGTCAGGGTGAGGGAGTGTGTGAGGGAGGGAGTGTGTGAGGGGGAGGGTCAGAGGGAGGGAGTGTGTGAGGGAGGGAGTGTGTGAGAGGGAGGGTCAGAGGGAGGGAGTGTGTGAGGGAGGGTCAGAGGGAGGGAGTGTGTGAGGGAGGGTCAGAGGGAGGGAGTGTGACAGGGAGGGTCAGAGGGAGGGAGTGTGACAGGGAGGGTCAGAGGGAGGGAGTGTGTGAGGGGGAGGGTCAGAGGGAGGGAGTGTGTGAGGGAGGGAGTGGATGAGGGAGGGTCAGAGGGAGGGAGTGTGTGAGGGAGGGTCAGAGGGAGGGAGTGTGTGAGGGAGGGTCAGAGGGAGGGAGTGTGTGAGGGGGAGGGTCAGAGGGAGGGAGTGTGTGAGGGAGGGAGTGTGTGAGGGAGGGTCAGAGGGAGGGAGTGTGAGAGGGAGGGTCAGAGGGAGGGAGTGTGTGAGGGAGGGTGAGAGGGAGGGAGGGTCAGAGGGAGGGAGTGTGTGAGGGAGGGTCAGAGGGAGGGAGTGTGTGAGGGGGAGGGTCAGAGGGAGGGAGTGTGAGAGGGAGGGAGTGTGTGAGGGAGGGAGTGTGTGAGGGAGGGTGAGAGGGAGGGAGTGTGTGAGGGAGGGAGTGTGAGAGGGAGGGTCAGAGGGAGGGAGTGTGTGAGAGGGAGGGAGTGTGTGAGGGAGGGAGTGTGTGAGGGAGGGTCAGAGGGAGGGAGTGTGAGGGAGGGTCAGAGGGAGGGAGTGTGAGAGGGAGGGTCAGAGGGAGGGAGTGTGTGAGGGAGGGTCAGAGGGAGGGAGTGTGTGAGGGAGGGTCAGAGGGAGGGAGTGTGTGATGGGGAGGGTCAGAGGGAGGGAGTGTGTGAGAGGGAGGGAGTGTGTGAGAGGGAGGGTCAGAGGGAGGGAGTGTGAGAGGGAGGGTCAGAGGGAGGGTCAGAGGGAGGGAGTGTGTGAGAGGGAGGGTCAGAGGGAGGGAGTGTGAGAGGGAGGGAGTGTGTGAGAGGGAGGGTCAGAGGGAGGGAGTGTGAGAGGGAGGGTCAGAGGGAGAGAGTGTGAGAGGGAGGGTCAGAGGGAGGGAGTGTGTGAGAGGGAGGGTCAGAGGGAGGGAGTGTGAGAGGGAGAGTCAGAGGGAGGGAGTGTGTGAGAGGGAGGGTCAGAGGGAGGGAGTGTGAGAGGGAGGGTCAGAGGGAGGGAGTGTGAGAGGGAGGGTCAGAGGGAGGGAGTGTGTGAGAGGGAGGGTCAGAGGGGGGGTGTGTGTGAGGGGGAGGGTCAGAGGGAGGGAGTGTGTGAGAGGGAGGGTCAGAGGGAGGGAGTGTGAGAGGGAGGGTCAGAGGGAGGGAGTGTGTGAGGGGGAGGGTCAGAGGGAGGGAGTGTGTGAGGGGGAGGGTCAGAGGGAGGGAGTGTGTGAGGGGAGGGTCAGAGGGAGGGAGTGTGTGAGGGAGGGTCAGAGGGAGGGAGTGTGTGAGGGGGAGGGTCAGAGGGAGGGAGTGTGTGAGAGGGAGGGTCAGAGGGAGGGAGTGTGTGAGGGAGGGTCAGAGGGAGGGAGAGTGTGAGAGGGAGGGAGGGAGTGTGTGAGGGGGAGGGTCAGAGGGAGGGAGTGTGTGAGAGGGAGGGAGTGTGTGAGGGAGGGTCAGAGGGAGGGAGTGTGAGAGGGAGGGTCAGAGGGAGGGAGTGTGTGAGGGGGAGGGTCAGAGGGAGGGAGTGTGTGAGGGGGAGGGTCAGAGGGAGGGAGTGTGTGAGGGGAGGGTCAGAGGGAGGGAGTGTGTGAGGGAGGGTCAGAGGGAGGGAGTGTGTGAGGGGGAGGGTCAGAGGGAGGGAGTGTGTGAGAGGGAGGGTCAGAGGGAGGGAGTGTGTGAGGGAGGGTCAGAGGGAGGGAGAGTGTGAGAGGGAGGGAGGGAGTGTGTGAGGGGGAGGGTCAGAGGGAGGGAGTGTGTGAGAGGGAGGGAGTGTGTGAGGGGGAGGGTCAGAGGGAGGGAGTGTGAGAGGAAGGGTCAGAGGGAGGGAGTGTGTGAGGGGGTGGGTCAGAGGGAGGGAGTGTGTGAGGGGGAGGGTCAGAGGGAGGGAGTGTGTGTGAGGGAGGGTCAGAGGGAGGGAGTATGTGAGGGGGAGGGTCAGAGGGAGGGAGTGTGTGAGGGGGAGGGTCAGAGGGAGGGAGTGTGTGAGAGGGAGGGTCAGAGGGAGGGAGTGTGTGAGGGGGAGGGTCAGAGGGAGGGAGTGTGAGAGGGAGGGTCAGAGGGAGGGAGTGTGTGAGAGGGAGGGAGTGTGTGAGGGGGAGGGTCAGAGGGAGGGAGTGTGTGAGGGAGGGAGTGTGTGAGAGGGAGGGTCAGAGGGAGGGAGTGTGTGAGGGAGTGTGTGAGGGAGGGAGTGTGTGAGAGGGAGGGTCAGAGGGAGGGAGTGTGTGAGGGAGGTTCAGAGGGAGGGAGTGTGTGAGAGGGAGGGTCAGAGGGAGGGAGTGTGTGAGGGAGGGTCAGATGGAGGGAGGGTCAGAGGGAGGGAGTGTGTGAGAGGGAGGGTCAGAGGGAGGGAGTGTGTGAGGGGGAGGGTCGGAGGGAGGGTGTGAGAGGGAGGGTCAGAGGGAGGGAGTGTGTGAGGGGGAGGGTCAGAGGGAGGGAGTGTGTGAGGGGGGGAGTGTGTGAGAGGGAGGGTCAGAGGGAGGGAGTGTGTGAGAGGGAGGGTCAGAGGGAGGGAGTGTGTGAGGGGAGGGTCAGAGGGAGGGAGTGTGAGAGGGAGGGTCAGAGGGAGGGAGTGTGTGAGGGAGGGTCAGAGGGAGGGAGTGTGACAGGGAGGGTCAGAGGGAGGGAGTGTGTGAGGGAGGGTCAGAGGGAGGGAGTGTGTGAGGGGGAGGGTCAGGGGGAGGGAGTGTGTGAGGGAGGGTCAGAGGGAGGGAGTGTGAGAGGGAGGGTCAGAGGGAGGGAGTGTGACAGGGAGGGTCAGAGGGAGGGAGTGTGTGAGGGAGGGTCAGAGGGAGGGAGGGAGTGTGTGAGGGGGAGGGTCAGAGGGAGGGAGTGTGTGAGGGGGAGGGTCAGAGGGAGGGAGTGTGTGAGGGAGGGTCAGAGGGAGGGAGTGTGAGAGGGAGGGAGGGTCAGAGGGAGGGAGGGAGTGTGTGAGGGGGTCAGAGGGAGGGAGTGTGTGAGGGGGAGGGTCAGAGGGAGGGAGTGTGTGAGGGAGGGTCAGAGGGAGGGAGGGTCAGAGGGAGGGAGTGTGTGAGGGAGGGTCAGAGGGAGGGAGTGTGTGAGGGAGGGAGTGTGTGAGGGAGGGTCAGAGGGAGGGAGTGTGTGAGGGAGGGTCAGAGGGAGGGAGTGTGTGAGGGAGGGTCAGAGGGAGGGAGTGTGTGAGGGGGAGGGTCAGAGGGAGGGAGGGTCAGAGGGAGGGAGTGTGAGGGAGGGTCAGAGGGAGGGAGTGTGTGAGGGAGGGAGGGTCAGAGGGAGGGAGTGTGTGAGGGTGGGTCAGAGGGAGGGAGTGTGTGAGGGGGAGGGTCAGAGGGAGGGAGTGTGTGAGGGAGGGAGTGTGAGAGGGAGGGTCAGAGGGAGGGAGTGTGTGAGGGAGGGAGTGTGTGAGGGAGGGTCAGAGCGAGGGAGTCTGAGAGGAAGGGTCAGAGGGAGGGAGAGTGTGAGGGGGAGGGAGAGTGTGAGAGGGAGGGAGTGTGAGAGGGAGGGAGTGTGTGAGAGGGAGGGTCAGAGGGAGGGAGTGTGAGAGGGAGGGTCAGAGGAAGGGAGTGTGAGAGGGAGGGTCAGAGGGAGGGAGTGTGTGAGAGGGAGGGTCAGAGGGAGGCAGTGTGAGAGGGAGGGTCAGAGGGAGGGAGTGTGTGAGAGGGAGGGAGTGTCAGAGGGAGGGAGTGTGTGAGAGAGAGGGTCAGAGGGAGGGAGTGTGAGAGGGAGGGTCAGAGGGAGGGAGTGTGTGAGAGGGAGGGTCAGAGGGGGGGTGTGTGTGAGGGGGAGGGTCAGAGGGAGGGAGTGTGTGAGAGGGAGGGTCAGGGGGAGGGAGTGTGTGAGGGAGGGTCAGAGGGAGGGAGTGTGAGGGAGGGTCAGAGGGAGGGAGTGTGTGAGGGGGAGGGTCAGGGGGAGTGAGGGAGTGTGAGAGGGAGGGTCAGAGGGAGGGAGTGTGTGAGGGGGAGGGTCAGGGGGAGGGAGTGTGTGAGGGAGGGAGTGTGTGAGGGAGGGTCAGAGGGAGGGAGTGTGAGAGGGAGGGTCAGAGGGAGGGAGTGTGTGAGGGAGGGTCAGAGGGAGGGAGTGTGACAGGGAGGGTCAGAGGGAGGGAGTGTGTGAGGGAGGGTCAGAGGGAGGGAGGGAGTGTGTGAGGGGGAGGGTCAGAGGGAGGGAGTGTGTGAGGGGGAGGGTCAGAGGGAGGGAGTGTGAGGGAGGGTCAGAGGGAGGGAGTGTGAGAGGGAGGGTCAGAGGGAGGGAGTGTGTGAGGGAGGGTCAGAGGGAGGGAGTGTGTGAGGGAGGGTCAGAGGGAGGGAGTGTGAGAGGGAGGGAGTGTGTGTGAGGGAGGGTCAGAGGGAGGGAGTGTGTGAGGGGGAGGGTCAGAGGGAGGGAGTGTGTGAGGGGGAGGGTCAGAGGGAGGGTCAGAGGGAGGGAGTGTGTGTGAGGGAGGGAGTGTGAGGGGGAGGGTCAGAGGGAGGGAGTGTGTGAGGGAGGGTCAGGGGGAGGGAGTGTGTGAGAGGGAGGGTCAGAGGGAGGGAGTGTGTGAGGGGGAGGGTCAGAGGGAGGGAGTGTGTGAGGGGGAGGGTCAGAGGGAGGGAGTGTGTGAGGGGGAGGGTCAGAGGGAGGGAGTGTGTGAGGGGGAGGGTCAGAGGGAGGGAGTGTGTGAGGGAGGGTCAGAGGGAGGGAGTGTGTGAGGGGGAGGGTCAGAGGGAGGGAGTGTGTGAGAGGGAGTGTGTGAGGGAGGGAGTGTGTGAGGGGGAGGGTCAGAGGGAGGGAGTGTGTGAGGGAGGGTCAGAGGGAGGGAGTGTGTGAGGGAGGGTCAGAGGGAGGGAGTGTGTGAGGGAGGGTCAGAGGGAGGGAGTGTGTGAGGGGGAGGGTCAGGGTGAGGGAGTGTGTGAGGGAGGGAGTGTGTGAGGGGGAGGGTCAGAGGGAGGGAGTGTGTGAGGGAGGGAGTGTGTGAGAGGGAGGGTCAGAGGGAGGGAGTGTGTGAGGGAGGGTCAGAGGGAGGGAGTGTGTGAGGGAGGGTCAGAGGGAGGGAGTGTGACAGGGAGGGTCAGAGGGAGGGAGTGTGACAGGGAGGGTCAGAGGGAGGGAGTGTGTGAGGGGGAGGGTCAGAGGGAGGGAGTGTGTGAGGGAGGGAGTGGATGAGGGAGGGTCAGAGGGAGGGAGTGTGTGAGGGAGGGTCAGAGGGAGGGAGTGTGTGAGGGAGGGTCAGAGGGAGGGAGTGTGTGAGGGGGAGGGTCAGAGGGAGGGAGTGTGTGAGGGAGGGAGTGTGTGAGGGAGGGTCAGAGGGAGGGAGTGTGAGAGGGAGGGTCAGAGGGAGGGAGTGTGTGAGGGAGGGTGAGAGGGAGGGAGGGTCAGAGGGAGGGAGTGTGTGAGGGAGGGTCAGAGGGAGGGAGTGTGTGAGGGGGAGGGTCAGAGGGAGGGAGTGTGAGAGGGAGGGAGTGTGTGAGGGAGGGAGTGTGTGAGGGAGGGTGAGAGGGAGGGAGTGTGTGAGGGAGGGAGTGTGAGAGGGAGGGTCAGAGGGAGGGAGTGTGTGAGAGGGAGGGAGTGTGTGAGGGAGGGAGTGTGTGAGGGAGGGTCAGAGGGAGGGAGTGTGAGGGAGGGTCAGAGGGAGGGAGTGTGAGAGGGAGGGTCAGAGGGAGGGAGTGTGTGAGGGAGGGTCAGAGGGAGGGAGTGTGTGAGGGAGGGTCAGAGGGAGGGAGTGTGTGATGGGGAGGGTCAGAGGGAGGGAGTGTGTGAGAGGGAGGGAGTGTGTGAGAGGGAGGGTCAGAGGGAGGGAGTGTGAGAGGGAGGGTCAGAGGGAGGGTCAGAGGGAGGGAGTGTGTGAGAGGGAGGGTCAGAGGGAGGGAGTGTGAGAGGGAGGGAGTGTGTGAGAGGGAGGGTCAGAGGGAGGGAGTGTGAGAGGGAGGGTCAGAGGGAGAGAGTGTGAGAGGGAGGGTCAGAGGGAGGGAGTGTGTGAGAGGGAGGGTCAGAGGGAGGGAGTGTGAGAGGGAGAGTCAGAGGGAGGGAGTGTGTGAGAGGGAGGGTCAGAGGGAGGGAGTGTGAGAGGGAGGGTCAGAGGGAGGGAGTGTGAGAGGGAGGGTCAGAGGGAGGGAGTGTGTGAGAGGGAGGGTCAGAGGGGGGGTGTGTGTGAGGGGGAGGGTCAGAGGGAGGGAGTGTGTGAGAGGGAGGGTCAGAGGGAGGGAGTGTGAGAGGGAGGGTCAGAGGGAGGGAGTGTGTGAGGGGGAGGGTCAGAGGGAGGGAGTGTGTGAGGGGGAGGGTCAGAGGGAGGGAGTGTGTGAGGGGAGGGTCAGAGGGAGGGAGTGTGTGAGGGAGGGTCAGAGGGAGGGAGTGTGTGAGGGGGAGGGTCAGAGGGAGGGAGTGTGTGAGAGGGAGGGTCAGAGGGAGGGAGTGTGTGAGGGAGGGTCAGAGGGAGGGAGAGTGTGAGAGGGAGGGAGGGAGTGTGTGAGGGGGAGGGTCAGAGGGAGGGAGTGTGTGAGAGGGAGGGAGTGTGTGAGGGAGGGTCAGAGGGAGGGAGTGTGAGAGGGAGGGTCAGAGGGAGGGAGTGTGTGAGGGGGAGGGTCAGAGGGAGGGAGTGTGTGAGGGGGAGGGTCAGAGGGAGGGAGTGTGTGAGGGGAGGGTCAGAGGGAGGGAGTGTGTGAGGGAGGGTCAGAGGGAGGGAGTGTGTGAGGGGGAGGGTCAGAGGGAGGGAGTGTGTGAGAGGGAGGGTCAGAGGGAGGGAGTGTGTGAGGGAGGGTCAGAGGGAGGGAGAGTGTGAGAGGGAGGGAGGGAGTGTGTGAGGGGGAGGGTCAGAGGGAGGGAGTGTGTGAGAGGGAGGGAGTGTGTGAGGGGGAGGGTCAGAGGGAGGGAGTGTGAGAGGAAGGGTCAGAGGGAGGGAGTGTGTGAGGGGGTGGGTCAGAGGGAGGGAGTGTGTGAGGGGGAGGGTCAGAGGGAGGGAGTGTGTGTGAGGGAGGGTCAGAGGGAGGGAGTATGTGAGGGGGAGGGTCAGAGGGAGGGAGTGTGTGAGGGGGAGGGTCAGAGGGAGGGAGTGTGTGAGAGGGAGGGTCAGAGGGAGGGAGTGTGTGAGGGGGAGGGTCAGAGGGAGGGAGTGTGAGAGGGAGGGTCAGAGGGAGGGAGTGTGTGAGAGGGAGGGAGTGTGTGAGGGGGAGGGTCAGAGGGAGGGAGTGTGTGAGGGAGGGAGTGTGTGAGAGGGAGGGTCAGAGGGAGGGAGTGTGTGAGGGAGTGTGTGAGGGAGGGAGTGTGTGAGAGGGAGGGTCAGAGGGAGGGAGTGTGTGAGGGAGGTTCAGAGGGAGGGAGTGTGTGAGAGGGAGGGTCAGAGGGAGGGAGTGTGTGAGGGAGGGTCAGATGGAGGGAGGGTCAGAGGGAGGGAGTGTGTGAGAGGGAGGGTCAGAGGGAGGGAGTGTGTGAGGGGGAGGGTCGGAGGGAGGGTGTGAGAGGGAGGGTCAGAGGGAGGGAGTGTGTGAGGGGGAGGGTCAGAGGGAGGGAGTGTGTGAGGGGGGGAGTGTGTGAGAGGGAGGGTCAGAGGGAGGGAGTGTGTGAGAGGGAGGGTCAGAGGGAGGGAGTGTGTGAGGGGAGGGTCAGAGGGAGGGAGTGTGAGAGGGAGGGTCAGAGGGAGGGAGTGTGTGAGGGAGGGTCAGAGGGAGGGAGTGTGACAGGGAGGGTCAGAGGGAGGGAGTGTGTGAGGGAGGGTCAGAGGGAGGGAGTGTGTGAGGGGGAGGGTCAGGGGGAGGGAGTGTGTGAGGGAGGGTCAGAGGGAGGGAGTGTGAGAGGGAGGGTCAGAGGGAGGGAGTGTGACAGGGAGGGTCAGAGGGAGGGAGTGTGTGAGGGAGGGTCAGAGGGAGGGAGGGAGTGTGTGAGGGGGAGGGTCAGAGGGAGGGAGTGTGTGAGGGGGAGGGTCAGAGGGAGGGAGTGTGTGAGGGAGGGTCAGAGGGAGGGAGTGTGAGAGGGAGGGAGGGTCAGAGGGAGGGAGGGAGTGTGTGAGGGGGTCAGAGGGAGGGAGTGTG
>NW_027250656.1:32500-133407 GCF_044704955.1 Pristiophorus japonicus | reverse complement strand
GGGGGATTACTGAGTGGGGCGGATTACTGAGTGGGGTGATTACTGAGTGGGGGGGAGATTACTGAGGGGGGGTTTACTGAGTGGGGGGATTACTGAATGTGGGGGATTACTGAGTGGGGGGGATTACTGAGTGAGGGGGATTACTGAGTGGGGGGGTTAATGAGTGGGGGGGGTTACTGAGTTTGGGGGGGATTACTGAGTGGGGGGGATTACTGAGTGTGGGGGGGATTACTGAGTGTGGGGGGATTACTGAGTGGGGGGGATTACTGAGTGTGGGGGAGATTACTGAGTGTGGGGGATTACTCAATGTGGGGGGATTACTGAGTGGGGGGTTACTGAGTGGGGGGGATTACTGAGTGTGGGGGGATTACTGAGTGGGGGGAGATTACTGAGTGTGGGGACGATTACTGAGTGTGGGGGGATTACTGAGTGGGGGGGGATTTCTGAGTATGGTTGGGTGATTACTGAGTAGGGGGGTGTTACTGAGTGGGAGGGGATTACTGAGTGGGGGGGGATTTCTGAGTGGGGGGGATTACTGAGTGTGGGGGGAGATAACTGAGTGGGGGAGATTACTGAGTGGGGGGTGATTACTGAGTGGGGAGATTACTGAGTGGGGTGGATTACTGAGTGTGGGGGGGATTACTGAGTGGGGGGCATTACTGAGTGAGGGGATTACTGAATGGGGGGGATTACTGAGTGGGGGGGATTACTGAGTGGGGGGGATTACTGAGTGGGGGGGTTACTGAGTGGGGTGGATTACTGAGTGTGGGGGGGATTACTGAGTGGGGGGGATTACTGAGTGTGGGGGGATTACTGAGTGGGGGGGATTACTGAGTGGGGTGATTACTGAGTGGGGGGGGAGATTACTGAGGGTGGGGGTTAATGAGTGGGGGGATTACTGAGTGGGGGGGATTACTGAGTGGGGGGGATTACTGAGTGGGGGGGTTACTGAGTGGGGGGGGTTACTGAGTGTGGGGGGGATTACTGAGTGGGGGGGATTACTGAGTGTGGGGGGGATTACTGAGTGTGGGGGGATTACTGAGTGGGGGGGATTACTGAGTGTGGGGGAGATTACTGAGTGTGGGGGAGATTACTGAGTGTGGGGGGATTACTGAGTGTGGGGAGATTACTGAGTGGGGGGAGATTACTGAGTGTGGGGGATTACTGAGTGGTGGGAGATTACTGAGTGTGGGGGGATTACTGAGTGGGGGGAGATAACTGAGTGGGGGAGATTACTGAGTGGGGGGTGATTACTGAGTGGGGAGATTACTGAGTGGGGTGGATTACTGAGTGTGGGGGGGATTACTGAGTGGGGGGGATTACTGAGTGGGGGGATTACTGAGTGGGGGTGATTACTGAGTGGGGGGGATTACTGAGTGGGGGGGATTACTGAGTGGGGGGGTACTGAGTGGGGGGGATTACTGAGTGTGGGGGGGATTACTGAGTGGGGGGGATTGCTGAGTGTGGGGGGGATTACTGAGTGGGGGGGATTACTGAGTGGGGTGATTACTGAGTGGGGGGGAGATTACTGAGGGGGGGTTTACTGAGTGGGGGGATTACTGAGTGGGGGGGATTACTGAGTGGGGGGGATTACTGAGTGAGGGGGATTACTGAGTGGGGGTGTTAATGAGTGGGGGTGGTTACTGAGTGTGGGGGGGATTACTGAGTGGGGGGGATTACTGAGTGTGGGGGGGATTACTGAGTGTGGGGGGATTACTGAGTGGGGGGGATTACTGAGTGTGGGGGAGATTACTGAGTGTGGGGGAGATTACTGAGTGTGGGGGGATTACTGAGTGTGGGGAGATTACTGAGTGGGGGGAGATTACTGAGTGTGGGGGATTACTGAGTGGTGGGAGTTTACTGAATGTGGGGGGATTACTGAGTGGGGGGAGATTATTGAGTGGGCGGGATTACTGAGTGTGGGGGGATTACTCAGTGTGGGGGGATTACTGAGTGGGTGGAGATTACTGAGTGTGGGGTAGATTACTGAGTGTGGGAGAGATTACTGAGTGTGGGGGGATTACTGAGTGGGGGGAGATTACTGAGTGTGGGGGAGATTACTGAGTGTGGGGGAGATTACTGAGTGTGGGGGATTACTGTGTGGGATGGAGATTACTGAGTGGGGGGAGATTACTGAGTGTGGGGGATTACTGTGTGGGGGGGATTACTGAGTGGGGGGAGATTACTGAGTGTGGGGGGATTACTGAGTGGGGGGAGATTACTGAGTGGGGGGGATTACTGAGTGTGGGAGGGATTACTGAGTGGGTGAGGATTACTGAGTGTGGGGGGGATTACTGAGTGTGGGGGGGATTACTGAGTGTGGGGGAGATTACTGAGTGTGGGGGGATTACTGAGTGTGGGGGATTACTGAGTGTGGGGGAGATTACTGAGTGTGGGGGGATTACTGAGTGTGGGGAGATTACTGAGTGGGGGGAGATTACTGAGTGTGGGGGGATTACTGAGTGGGGGGAGATTACTGAGTGTAGGGGGATTACTGAGTGGGGGGAGATTTATGAGTGTGGGGGAGATTACTGAGTGTGGGGGGATTACTGTGTGGGATGGAGATTACTGAGTGGGGGGGATTACTGAGTGTGGGGGGATGACTGAGTGGGGGGGATTACTGAGTGTGGGGGGGATTACTTAGTGTGGGGGGGATTACTGAGTGGGGGGTGATTACTGAGTGGGGGGGGGATTACTGAGTGGGGGGATTACTGAGTGTGGGGGGATTACTGAGTGGGGGAGATTACTGAGTGGGGGGTGATTACTGAGTGGGGGGATTACTGAGTGGTGGTGGATTACTGAGTGTGGGGGGGATTACTGAGTGGGGGGGATTGCTGTGTGGGGGGGGATTACTGAGTGGGGGGAGATTACTGAGTGGGGGAGATTAGAGTGTGGGGGGATTACTGAGTGGGGGGAGATTACTGAGTGTGGGGGAGATTACTGAGTGTGGGGGAGATTTCTGAGTGTGGGGGAGATTACTGAGTGTGGGGGGATTACTGACTGAGGGGAGATTACTGAGTGTGGGGGAGATTACTGAGTGTGAGGGAGATTACTGAGTGTGGGGGATTACTGTGTGGGATGGAGATTACTGAGTTCGGGGAGATTACTGAGTGTGGGGGATTACTGTGTGGGGGGGATTACTGAGTAGGGGGAGATTACTGAGTGTGGGGGGATTACTGAGTGGGGGGAGATTACTGAGTGGGGGGGATTACTGAGTGGGGGGGGGATTACTGAGTGGGGGGAGATTACTGAGTGGGGGGATTACTGAGTGGGGGGGGGGATTACTGAGTGTGGGGGAGATTACTGAGTGTGGGGGGATTACTGAGTGTGGGGAGATTACTGAGTGGGGGGAGATTACTGAGTGTGGGGGGATTACTGAGTGGGGGAGATTACTGAGTGTGGGGGGATTACTGAGTGGGGGGAGATTACTGAGTGTGGGGGAGATTACTGAGTGTGGGGGAGATTACTGAGTGTGGGGGAGATTTCTGAGTGTGGGGGAGATTACTGAGTGTGGGGGGATTACTGACTGGGGGGAGATTACTGAGTGGGGGGGATTACTGAGTGGGGGGATTACTGAGTAGGGGGAGATTACTGAGTGTGGGGAGATTACTGAGTGGTGGGAGATTACTGAGTGGGGGGGATTACTGTGTGGGATGGAGATTACTGAGTAGGGGGAGATTACTGAGTGTGGGGGATTACTGTGTGGGGGGATTACTGAGTAGGGGGAGATTACTGAGTGTGGGGGGATTACTGAGTGGGGGGAGATTACTGAGTGGAGGGGATTACTGAGTGGGGGGGGATTACTGAGTGTGGGGAGATTACTGAGTGGGGGGATTACTGAGTGGGGGTGGATTACTGAGTGTGGGGGGGAATACTGAGTGGGGGGATTACTGAGTGTGGGGGGGATTACTGAGTGGGGGGGATCACTGAGTGGGGGGGATTACTGAGTGGGGGGAGATTACTGAGTGTGGGGGTTTACTGAGTGGGGGGAGATTACTGAGTGTGGGGGGATTACTGAGTGAGGGGAGATTACTGAGTGTGGGGGGATTACTGAGTGGGGGGAGATTACTGAGTGTGGGGGAGATTACTGAGTGTGGGGGAGATTTCTGAGTGTGGGGGAGATTACTGAGTGTGGGCAGATTACTGAGTGTGGGGGATTACTGTGTGGGATGGAGATTACTGAGTGGGGGGAGATTACTGAGTGTGGGGGATTACTGTGTGGGGGATTACTGAGTAGGGGGAGTTTACTGAGTGGGGGGGATTACTGAGTGGGGGGATTGCTGAGTGGGGGGAGATTACTGAGTGGGGGGATTACTGAGTGGGGGGGATTACTGAGTGGGGGGGATTACTGAGTGAGGGGTGATTACTTAGTGGGGGGGATTACTGAGTGGGGGGATTACTGAGTGTGGGGGGGATTACTGAGTGGGGGGGGGATACTGAGTGGGGGGGTTACTGAGTGTGGGGTGGATTACTGAGTGGGGGGGATTACTGAGTGTGGGGGGATTACTGAGTGTGGGGGGGGATTACTGAGTGGGGGGATTACTGAGTGGGCGGGGATTATTGAGTGGGGGGGATTTCTGAGTGTGGGGGGGATTGCTGAGTGTGGAGGGGGATTACTGAGTGGGGGAGATTACTGAGTGGGGGGGGGGGTATTACTGAGTGGGGGGGATTACTGAGTGGTGGGAGATTACTGAGTGTGGGGGGATTACTGAGTGGGGGGAGATAACTGAGTGGGGGAGATTACTGAGTGGGGGGGTGATTACTGAGTGGGGAGATTACTGAGTGGGGTGGATTACTGAGTGTGGGGGGGATGACTGAGTGGGGGGGATTACTGAGTGGGGGGATTACTGAGTGGGGGGGATTACTGAGTGGGGGGGATTACTGAGTGGGGGGGATTACTGAGTGGGGGGGTACTGAGTGGGGGGGATTACTGAGTGTGGGGGGGATTACTGAGTGGGGGGGATTACTGAGTGTGGGGGGGATTACTGAGTGGGGGGGATTACTGAGTGGGGTGATTACTGAGTGGGGGGGAGATTACTGAGGGGGGGGGTTACTGAGTGGGGGGGATTACTGAGTGAGGGGGATTACTGAGTGGGGGGGTTAATGAGTGGGGGGGGTTACTGAGTGTGGGGGGGATTACTGAGTGGGGGGGATTACTGAGTGTGGGGGGGATTACTGAGTGTGGGGGAGATTACTGAGTGTGGGGGGATTACTGAGTGTGGGGAGATTACTGAGTGGGGGGAGATTACTGAGTGTGGGGGATTACTGAGTGGTGGGAGATTACTGAGTGTGGGGGGATTACTGAGTGGGGGGAGATTACTGAGTGGGCGGGATTACTGAGTGTGGGGGGATTACTGAGTGTGGGGGGATTACTGAGTGGGTGGAGATTACTGAGTGTGGGGTAGATTACTGAGTGGGGGGGATTACTGAGTGTGGGGGGATTACTGAGTGTGGGGGGGGGATTACTGAGTGGGGGGATTACTGAGTGGGCGGGGATTATTGAGTGGGGGGGATTTCTGAGTGTGGGGGGGATTGCTGAGTGTGGAGGGGGATTACTGAGTGGGGGAGATTACTGAGTGGGGGGGGGTATTACTGAGTGGGGGGGATTACTGAGTGGGGGGAGATTACTGAGTGGGGGGGATTACTGAGTGGCGGGGGATTCCTGAGTGGGGGGGAGATTACTGAGTGTGGGGGGGATTACTTAGTGTGGGGGGGATTACTGAGTGGGGGTGATTACTGAGTGGGGGGGGATTACTGAGTGGGGGGATTACTGAGTGTGGGGGGATTACTGAGTGGGGGAGATTACTGAGTGGGGGGTGATTACTGAGTGGGGGGATTACTGAGTGGTGGTGGATTACTGAGTGTGGGGGGGATTACTGAGTGGGGGGGATTACTGTGTGGGGGGATTACTGAGTGGGGGGGATTACTGAGTGGGGGTGGATTACTGAGTGTGGGGGGATTACTGAGTGGGGGGAGATTACTGAGTGTGGGGGGATTACTGAGTGGGGGGAGATTACTGAGTGTGGGGGGATTACTGAGTGGGGGGAGATTACTGAGTGTGGGGGAGATTACTGAGTGTGGGGGAGATTTCTGAGTGTGGGGGAGATTACTGAGTGTGGGGGGATTACTGACTGAGGGGAGATTACTGAGTGTGGGGGAGATTACTGAGTGTGGGGGAGATTACTGAGTGTGGGGGATTACTGTGTGGGATGGAGATTACTGAGTGGGGGGAGATTACTGAGTGTGGGGGATTACTGTGTGGGGGGATTACTGAGTAGGGGGAGATTACTGAGTGTGGGGGGATTACTGAGTGGGGGGAGATTACTGAGTGGGGGGGATTACTGCGTGGGGGGGATTACTGAGTGGGGGGAGATTACTGAGTGGGGGGATTACTGAGTGGGGGTGGATTACTGAGTGGGGGGATTACTGAGTGTGGGGGGGATTACTGAGTGGGGGGGATTGCTGAGTGGGGGGATTACTGAGTGGGGGGAGATTACTGAGTGGGGGGGATTACTGAGTGGGGGGGATTACTGAGTGGGGGGGATTACTGAGTGTGGGGTGATTACTGAGTGCGGGGGATTACTGAGTGGGGGGATTACTGAGTGTGGGGGGGATAACTGAGTGGGGGGGGGGTTACTGAGTGGGGGGATTACTGAGTGTGGGGGGATTACTGAGTGTGGGGGGGAATTACTGAGTGTGGGGGATATTACTGAGTGTGGGGGGATTACTGAGTGTGGGGAGATTACTGAGTGTGGGGGAGATTACTGAGTGTGGGGGATTACTGTGTGGGATGGAGATTACTGAGTGGGGGGAGATTACTGAGTGTGGGGGATTACTGAGTGGGGGGGATTACTGAGTGTGGGGGGATTACTGAGTGGGGGGAGATTACTGAGTGTGGGGGATTACTCAATGTGGGGGGATTACTGAGTGGGGGGGTTACTGAGTGGGGGGGATTACTGAGTGTGGGGGGATTACTGAGTGGGGGGAGATTACTGAGTGTGGGGACGATTACTGAGTGTGGGGGGATTACTGAGTGGGGGGGGATTTCTGAGTATGGTTGGGTGATTACTGAGTAGGGGGGGTGTTACTGAGTGGGAGGGGATTACTGAGTGGGGGGGGGATTACTGAGTGGGGGGGATTACTGAGTGTGGGGGGAGATAACTGAGTGGGGGAGATTACTGAGTGGGGGGTGATTACTGAGTGGGGAGATTACTGAGTGGGGTGGATTACTGAGTGTGGGGGGATTACTGAGTGGGGGGCATTACTGAGTGGGGGGATTATTGAGTGGGGGGGATTACTGAGTGGGGGGGATTACTGAGTGGGGGGGATTACTGAATGGGGGGGTTACTGAGTGGGGGGGATTACTGAGTGTGGGGGGGATTACTGAGTGGGGGGGATTACTGAGTGTGGGGGGATTACTGAGTGGGGGGGATTACTGAGTGGGGTGATTACTGAGTGGGGGGGGGGATTACTGAGGGGGGGGGTTACTGAGTGGGGGGGTTACTGAGTGTGGGGGGATTACTGAGTGGGGGGGATTACTGAGTGTGGGGGATTACTGAGTGGTGGGAGATTACTGAGTGTGGGGGGATTACTGAGTGGGGGGGTTACTGAGTGGGGGGGGGTTACTGAGTGTGGGGGGATTACTGAGTGGGGGGGATTACTGAGTGGTGGGAGATTACTGAGTGGGGGGGATTACTGAGTGGGGGGGTTACTGAGTGGGGGGGGTTACTGAGTGTGGGGGGATTACTGAGTGGGGGGGATTACTGAGTGTGGGGGGGATTACTGAGTGTGGGGGGATTACTGAGTGGGGGGGATTACTGAGTGTGGGGGAGATTACTGAGTGTGGGGGAGATTACTGAGTGTGGGGGGATTACTGAGTGTGGGGAGATTACTGAGTGGGGGGAGATTACTGAGTGTGGGGGATTACTGAGTGGTGGGAGATTACTGAGTGTGGGGGGATTACTGAGTGGGGGGAGATAACTGAGTGGGGGAGATTACTGAGTGGGGGGTGATTACTGAGTGGGGAGATTACTGAGTGGGGTGGATTACTGAGTGTGGGGGGGATTACTGAGTGGGGGGGATTACTGAGTGGGGGGATTACTGAGTGGGGGGGATTACTGAGTGGGGGGGATTACTGAGTGGGGGGGATTACTGAGTGGGGGGGTACTGAGTGGGGGGGATTACTGAGTGTGGGGGGGATTACTGAGTGGGGGGGATTACTGAGTGTGGGGGGGATTACTGAGTGGGGGGGATTACTGAGTGGGGTGATTACTGAGTGGGGGGGGAGATTACTGAGGGGGGGGGTTACTGAGTGGGGGGATTACTGAGTGGGGGGGATTACTGAGTGGGGGGGATTACTGAGTGAGGGGGATTACTGAGTGGGGGGGATTACTGAGTGGGGGGGATTACTGAGTGGGGGGGATTACTGAGTGTGGGGTGATTACTGAGTGCGGGGGATTACTGAGTGGGGGGATTACTGAGTGTGGGGGGGATAACTGAGTGGGGGGGGGGTTACTGAGTGGGGGGATTACTGAGTGTGGGGGGATTACTGAGTGTGGGGGGGAATTACTGAGTGTGGGGGATATTACTGAGTGTGGGGGGATTACTGAGTGTGGGGAGATTACTGAGTGTGGGGGAGATTACTGAGTGTGGGGGATTACTGTGTGGGATGGAGATTACTGAGTGGGGGGAGATTACTGAGTGTGGGGGATTACTGAGTGGGGGGGATTACTGCGTGTGGGGGGATTACTGAGTGGGGGGAGATTACTGAGTGTGGGGGATTACTCAATGTGGGGGGATTACTGAGTGGGGGGGTTACTGAGTGGGGGGGATTACTGAGTGTGGGGGGATTACTGAGTGGGGGGAGATTACTGAGTGTGGGGACGATTACTGAGTGTGGGGGGATTACTGAGTGGGGGGGGATTTCTGAGTATGGTTGGGTGATTACTGAGTAGGGGGGGTGTTACTGAGTGGGAGGGGATTACTGAGTGGGGGGGGGATTACTGAGTGGGGGGGATTACTGAGTGTGGGGGGAGATAACTGAGTGGGGGAGATTACTGAGTGGGGGGTGATTACTGAGTGGGGAGATTACTGAGTGGGGTGGATTACTGAGTGTGGGGGGATTACTGAGTGGGGGGCATTACTGAGTGGGGGGATTACTGAGTGGGGGGGATTACTGAGTGGGGGGATTACTGAGTGGGGGGGATTACTGAATGGGGGGGTTACTGAGTGGGGGGGATTACTGAGTGTGGGGCGGATTACTGAGTGGGGGGGATTACTGAGTGTGGGGGGATTACTGAGTGGGGGGGATTACTGAGTGGGGTGATTACTGAGTGGGGGGGGGGATTACTGAGGGGGGGGGTTACTGAGTGGGGGGGGTTACTGAGTGTGGGGGGATTACTGAGTGGGGGGGATTACTGAGTGTGGGGGATTACTGAGTGGTGGGAGATTACTGAGTGTGGGGGGATTACTGAGTGGGGGGGTTACTGAGTGGGGGGGGGTTACTGAGTGTGGGGGGATTACTGAGTGGGGGGGATTACTGAGTGGTGGGAGATTACTGAGTGGGGGGGATTACTGAGTGGGGGGGTTACTGAGTGGGGGGGGTTACTGAGTGTGGGGGGATTACTGAGTGGGGGGGATTACTGAGTGTGGGGGGGATTACTGAGTGTGGGGGGATTACTGAGTGGGGGGGATTACTGAGTGTGGGGGAGATTACTGAGTGTGGGGGAGATTACTGAGTGTGGGGGGATTACTGAGTGTGGGGAGATTACTGAGTGGGGGGAGATTACTGAGTGTGGGGGATTACTGAGTGGTGGGAGATTACTGAGTGTGGGGGGATTACTGAGTGGGGGGAGATAACTGAGTGGGGGAGATTACTGAGTGGGGGGTGATTACTGAGTGGGGAGATTACTGAGTGGGGTGGATTACTGAGTGTGGGGGGGATTACTGAGTGGGGGGGATTACTGAGTGGGGGGATTACTGAGTGGGGGGGATTACTGAGTGGGGGGGATTACTGAGTGGGGGGGATTACTGAGTGGGGGGGTACTGAGTGGGGGGGATTACTGAGTGTGGGGGGGATTACTGAGTGGGGGGGATTACTGAGTGTGGGGGGGATTACTGAGTGGGGGGGATTACTGAGTGGGGTGATTACTGAGTGGGGGGGGAGATTACTGAGGGGGGGGTTACTGAGTGGGGGGATTACTGAGTGGGGGGGATTACTGAGTGGGGGGGATTACTGAGTGAGGGGGATTACTGAGTGGGGGGGTTAATGAGTGGGGGGGGTTACTGAGTGTGGGGGGGATTACTGAGTGGGGGGGATTACTGAGTGTGGGGGGGATTACTGAGTGTGGGGGGATTACTGAGTGGGGGGGATTACTGACTGTGGGGGAGATTACTGAGTGTGGGGGAGATTACTGAGTGTGGGGGGATTACTGAGTGTGGGGAGATTACTGAGTGGGGGGAGATTACTGAGTGTGGGGGATTACTGAGTGGTGGGAGATTACTGAGTGTGGGGGGATTACTGAGTGGGGGGAGATTACTGAGTGGGCGGGATTACTGAGTGTGGGGGGATTACTGAGTGTGGGGGGATTACTGAGTGGGGGGAGATTCCTGAGTGTGGGGGAGATTACTGAGTGTGGGGGAGATTACTGAGTGTGGGGGATTACTGTGTGGGATGGAGATTACTGAGTGGGGGGAGATTACTGAGTGTGGGGGATTACTGTGTGGGGGGGATTACTGAGTGGGGGGAGATTACTGAGTGTGGGGGGATTACTGAGTGGGGGGAGATTACTGAGTGGGGGGGATTACTGAGTGTGGGAGGGATTACTGAGTGGGGGAGGATTACTGAGTGTGGGGGGGATTACTGAGTGTGGGGGGATTACTGAGTGTGGGGAGATTACTGAGTGGGGGGAGATTACTGAGTGTGGGGGGATTACTGAGTGTGGGGAGATTACTGAGTGGGGGGAGATTACTGAGTGTGGGGGGATTACTGAGTGGGGGGAGATTACTGAGTGTAGGGGGATTACTGAGTGGGGGGAGATTATTGAGTGTGGGGGAGATTACTGAGTGTGGGGGGATTACTGTGTGGGATGGAGATTACTGAGTGGGGGGGATTACTGAGTGTGGGGGGATGACTGAGTGGGGGGGATTACTGAGTGTGGGGGGGATTACTTAGTGTGGGGGGGATTACTGAGTGGGGGTGATTACTGAGTGGGGGGGGATTACTGAGTGGGGGGATTACTGAGTGTGGGGGGATTACTGAGTGGGGGAGATTACTGACTGGGGGGTGATTACTGAGTGGGGGGATTACTGAGTGGTGGTGGATTACTGAGTGTGGGGGGGATTACTGAGTGGGGGGGATTGCTGTGTGGGGGGATTACTGAGTGGGGGGGATTACTGAGTGGGGGTGGATTACTGAGTGTGGGGGGATTACTGAGTGGGGGGAGATTACTGAGTGTGGGGGGATTACTGAGTGGGGGGAGATTACTGAGTGTGGGGGGATTACTGAGTGGGGGGAGATTACTGAGTGTGGGGGAGATTACTGAGTGTGGGGGAGATTTCTGAGTGTGGGGGAGATTACTGAGTGTGGGGGGATTACTGACTGAGGGGAGATTACTGAGTGTGGGGGAGATTACTGAGTGTGGGGGAGATTACTGAGTGTGGGGGATTACTGTGTGGGATGGAGATTACTGAGTTCCGGGAGATTACTGAGTGTGGGGGATTACTGTGTGGGGGGGATTACTGAGTAGGGGGAGATTACTGAGTGTGGGGGGATTACTGAGTGGGGGGAGATTACTGAGTGGGGGGGATTACTGAGTGGGGGGGGATTACTGAGTGGGGGGAGATTACTGAGTGGGGGGATTACTGAGTGGGGGGGGGATTACTGAGTGTGGGGGAGATTACTGAGTGTGGGGGGATTACTGAGTGTGGGGAGATTACTGAGTGGGGGGAGATTACTGAGTGTGGGGGGATTACTGAGTGGGGGAGATTACTGAGTGTGGGGGGATTACTGAGTGGGGGGAGATTACTGAGTGTGGGGGAGATTACTGAGTGTGGGGGAGATTACTGAGTGTGGGGGAGATTTCTGAGTGTGGGGGAGATTACTGAGTGTGGGGGGATTACTGACTGGGGGGAGATTACTGAGTGGGGGGGATTACTGAGTGGGGGGATTACTGAGTAGGGGGAGATTACTGAGTGTGGGGAGATTACTGAGTGGGGGGAGATTACTGAGTGGGGGGGATTACTGTGTGGGATGGAGATTACTGAGTAGGGGGAGATTACTGAGTGTGGGGGATTACTGTGTGGGGGGATTACTGAGTAGGGGGAGATTACTGAGTGTGGGGGGATTACTGAGTGGGGGGAGATTACTGAGTGGGGGGGATTACTGAGTGGGGGGGGGATTACTGAGTGTGGGGAGATTACTGAGTGGGGGGATTACTGAGTGGGGGTGGATTACTGAGTGTGGGGGGGAATACTGAGTGGGGGGATTACTGAGTGTGGGGGGGATTACTGAGTGGGGGGGATCACTGAGTGGGGGGGATTACTGAGTGGGGGGAGATTACTGAGTGTGGGGGTTTACTGAGTGGGGGGAGATTACTGAGTGTGGGGGGATTACTGAGTGAGGGGAGATTACTGAGTGTGGGGGGATTACTGAGTGGGGGGAGATTACTGAGTGTGGGGGAGATTACTGAGTGTGGGGGAGATTTCTGAGTGTGGGGGAGATTACTGAGTGTGGGCAGATTACTGAGTGTGGGGGATTACTGTGTGGGATGGAGATTACTGAGTGGGGGGAGATTACTGAGTGTGGGGGATTACTGTGTGGGGGGATTACTGAGTAGGGGGAGATTACTGAGTGGGGGGGGATTACTGAGTGGGGGGTATTACTGAGTGGGGGGAGATTACTGAGTGGGGGGGATTACTGAGTGGGGGGGGATTACTGAGTGGGGGGTGATTACTGAGTGGGGGGATTACTGAGTGGGGGTGGATTACTGAGTGTGGGGGGGAATACTGAGTGGGGGGATTACTGAGTGTGGGGGGGATTACTGAGTGGGGTGGATTACTGAGTGGGGGGATTACTGAGTGGGGGGAGATTACTGAGTGGGGTGGATTACTGAGTGGGGGGGATTACTGAGTGGGGGGATTACTGAGTGAGGGGTGATTACTTAGTGGGGGGGATTACTGAGTGGGGGGATTACTGAGTGTGGGGGGGATTACTGAGTGGGGGGATTACTGAGTGGGCGGGGATTATTGAGTGGGGGGGATTTCTGAGTGTGGGGGGGATTACTGAGTGGGGGGATTACTGAGTGGGCGGGGATTATTGAGTGGGGGGGATTTCTGAGTGTGGGGGGGATTGCTGAGTGTGGAGGGGGATTACTGAGTGGGGGAGATTACTGAGTGGGGGGGGGGTATTACTGAGTGGGGGGTGATTACTGAGTGGGGGGATTACTGAGTGGTGGTGGATTACTGAGTGTGGGGGGATTACTGAGTGGGGGGGATTGCTGTGTGGGGGGATTACTGAGTGGGGGGGATTACTGAGTGGGGGTGGATTACTGAGTGTGGGGGGATTACTGAGTGGGGGGAGATTACTGAGTGTGGGGGGATTACTGAGTGGGGGGAGATTACTGAGTGTGGGGGGATTACTGAGTGGGGGGAGATTACTGAGTGTGGGGGAGATTACTGAGTGTGGGGGAGATTTCTGAGTGTGGGGGAGATTACTGAGTGTGGGGGAGATTACTGAGTGTGGGGGAGATTACTGAGTGTGGGGGATTACTGTGTGGGATGGAGATTACTGAGTGGGGGGAGATTACTGAGTGTGGGGGATTACTGTGTGGGGGGATTACTGAGTAGGGGGAGATTACTGAGTGTGGGGGGATTACTGAGTGGGGGGAGATTACTGAGTGGGGGGGATTACTGAGTGGGGGGGGATTACTGAGTGGGGGGAGATTACTGAGTGGGGGGATTACTGAGTGGGGGTGGATTAATGAGTGGGGGGATTACTGAGTGTGGGGGGGATTACTGAGTGGGGGGGATTACTGAGTGGGGGGATTACTGAGTGGGGGGAGATTACTGAGTGGGGGGATTACTGAGTGTGGGGGATTACTGAGTGGGGGGGATTACTGAGTGTGGGGTGATTACTGAGTGCGGGGGATTACTGAGTGGGGGGATTACTGAGTGTGGGGGGGATTACTGAGTGGGGGGGGGTTACTGAGTGGGGGGATTACTGAGTGTGGGGGGATTACTGAGTGGGGGGGATTTACTGAGTGTGGGGGGATTACTGAGTGGGGGGAGATTACTGAGTGTGGGGGAGATTACTGAGTGTGGGGGAGATTTCTGAGTGTGGGGGAGATTACTGAGTGTGGGGGGATTACTGACTGAGGGGAGATTACTGAGTGTGGGGGAGATTACTGAGTGTGGGGGAGATTACTGAGTGTGGGGGATTACTGTGTGGGATGGAGATTACTGAGTGGGGGGAGATTACTGAGTGTGGGGGATTACTGAGTGGGGGGGATTACTGAGTAGGGGGATTACTGAGTGTGGGGGGATTACTGAGTGGGGGGGATTACTGAGTGGGGGGATTACTGAGTGGGGGGAGATTACTGAGTGGGGGGGATTACTGAGTGGGGGGATTACTGAGTGGGGGGGATTACTGAGCGTGGGGTGATTACTGAGTGGGGGGGATTACTGAGTGGGGGGATTACTGAGTGTGGGGGCGATTACTGAGTGGGGGGGGTTACTGAGTGGGGGGATTACTGAGTGTAGGGGGGAATTACTGAGTGGGGGGAGATTACTGAGTGTGGGGGAGATTACTGAGTGTGGTGGATATTACTGAGTGTTGGGGGATTACTGAGTGTGGGGAGATTACTGAGTGTGGGGGAGATTACTGAGTGTGGGGGATTACTGTGTGGGATGGAGATTACTGAGTGGGGGGAGATTAATGAGTGTGGGGGATTACTGAGTGGGGGGGATTACTGAGGGGGGATTACTGAGTGGGGGGAGATTACTGAGTGTGGGGGGAGATTACTGAGTGTGGGGGAGATTACTGAGTGTGGGGGAGATTACTGAGTGTGGGGGAGATTTCTGAGTGTGGGGGAGATTACTGAGTGTGGGGGGATTACTGACTGAGGGGAGATTACTGAGTGTGGGGGAGATTACTGAGTGTGGGGGGAGATTACTGAGTGTGGGGGATTACTGTGTGGGATGGAGATTACTGAGTGGGGGGAGATTACTGAGTGTGGGGGATTACTGTGTGGGGGGATTACTGAGTAGGGGGAGATTACTGAGTGTGGGGGGATTACTGAGTGGGGGGAGATTACTGAGTGGGGGGGATTACTGAGTGGGGGGGGATTACTGAGTGGGGGGAGATTACTGAGTGGGGGGATTACTGAGTGGGGGGGGATTACTGAGTGGGGGGAGATTACTGAGTGGGGGGATTACTGAGTGGGGGTGGATTACTGAGTGGGGGGATTACTGAGTGTGGGGGGGATTACTGAGTGGGGGGGATTACTGAGTGGGGGGATTACTGAGTGGGGGGAGATTACTGAGTGGGGGGGATTACTGAGTGGGGGGGATTACTGAGTGGGGGGGATTACTGAGTGTGGGGTGATTACTGAGTGCGGGGGATTACTGAGTGGGGGGCTTACTGAGTGTGGGGGGGATTAATGAGTGGGGGGGGGTTACTGAGTGGGGGGATTACTGAGTGTGGGGGGATTACTGAGTGTGGGGGGGAATTACTGAGTGTGCGGGATATTACTGAGTGTGGGGGGATTACTGAGTGTGGGGAGATTACTGAGTGTGGGGGAGATTACTGAGTGTGGGGGATTACTGTGTGGGATGGAGATTACTGAGTGGGGGGAGATTACTGAGTGTGGGGGATTACTGAGTGGGGGGGATTACTGAGTGTGGGGGGATTACTGAGTGGGGGGAGATTACTGAGTGTGGGGGAGATTACTGAGTGTGGGGGAGATTTCTGAGTGTGGGGGAGATTACTGAGTGTGGGGGGATTACTGACTGAGGGGAGATTACTGAGTGTGGGGGAGATTACTGAGTGTGGGGGAGATTACTGAGTGTGGGGGATTACTGTGTGGGATGGAGATTACTGAGTGGGGGGAGATTACTGAGTGTGGGGGATTACTGAGTGGGGGGGATTACTGAGTAGGGGGATTACTGAGTGTGGGGGGGATTACTGAGTGGGGGGGTTTACTGAGTGGGGGGATTACTGAGTGGGGGGAGATTACTGAGTGGGGGGGATTACTGAGTGGGGGGATTACTGAGTGGGGGGGATTACTGAGTGTGGGGTGATTACTGAGTGGGGGGGATTACTGAGTGGGGGGATTACTGAGTGTGGGGGGGATTACTGAGTGGGGGGGTTACTGAGTGGGGGGATTACTGAGTGTGGGGTGGAATTACTGAGTGGGGGGAGATTACTGAGTGTGGGGGAGATTACTGAGTGTGGGGGATATTACTGAGTGTTGGGGGATTACTGAGTGTGGGGAGATTACTGAGTGTGGGGGAGATTACTGAGTGTGGGGGATTACTGTGTGGGATGGAGATTACTGAGTGGGGGGAGATTAATGAGTGTGGGGGATTACTGAGTGGGGGGATTACTGAGTGTGGGGGGATTACTGAGTGGGGGGAGATTACTGAGTGTGGGGGAGATTACTGAGTGTGGGGGAGATTACTGAGTGTGGGGGAGATTTCTGAGTGTGGGGGAGATTACTGAGTGTGGGGGATTACTGACTGGGGGGAGATTACTGAGTGTGGGGGAGATTACTGAGTGTGGGGGAGATTACTGAGTGTGGGGGATTACTGTGTGGGATGGAGATTACTGAGTGGGGGGAGATTACTGAGTGTGGGGGATTACTGAGTGGGGGGGATTACTGAGTGTGGGGGGATTACTGAGTGGGGGGAGATTACTGAGTGGGGGGGATTACTGAGTGGGGGGGATTACTGAGTGGGGGGAGATTACTGAGTGGGGGGATTACTGAGTGGGTGTGGATTACTGAGTGTGGGGGGATTACTGAGTGGGGGGATTACTGAATGTGGGGGGGATTACTGAGTGGGGGGGATGACTGAGTGGGGGGATTACTGAGTGGGGGGAGATTACTGAGTGTGGGGGAGATTACTGAGTGTGGGGGATATTACTGAGTGTTGGGGGATTACTGAGTGTGGGGAGATTACTGAGTGTGGGGGAGATTACTGAGTGTGGGGGATTACTGTGTGGGATGGAGATTACTGAGTGGGGGGAGATTAATGAGTGTGGGGGATTACTGAGTGGGGGGATTACTGAGTGTGGGGGGATTACTGAGTGGGGGGAGATTACTGAGTGTGGGGGAGATTACTGAGTGTGGGGGAGATTACTGAGTGTGGGGGAGATTTCTGAGTGTGGGGGAGATTACTGAGTGTGGGGGATTACTGACTGGGGGGAGATTACTGAGTGTGGGGGAGATTACTGAGTGTGGGGGAGATTACTGAGTGTGGGGGATTACTGTGTGGGATGGAGATTACTGAGTGGGGGGAGATTACTGAGTGTGGGGGATTACTGAGTGGGGGGGATTACTGAGTGTGGGGGGATTACTGAGTGGGGGGAGATTACTGAGTGGGGGGGATTACTGAGTGGGGGGGATTACTGAGTGGGGGGAGATTACTGAGTGGGGGGATTACTGAGTGGGTGTGGATTACTGAGTGTGGGGGGATTACTGAGTGGGGGGATTACTGAATGTGGGGGGGATTACTGAGTGGGGGGGATGACTGAGTGGGGGGATTACTGAGTGGGGGGAGATTACTGAGTGGGTGGGATTACTGAGTGGGGGGATTACTGAGTGGAGGGGATTACTGAGTGAGTGGTGATTCCTTAGTGGGGGGGAGATTACTGAGTGTGGGGGATATTACTGAGTGTGGGGGGATTACTGAGTGTGGGGGGGAATTACTGAGTGTGGGGGATATTACTGAGTGTGGGGGGATTACTGAGTGTGGGGAGATTACTGAGTGTGGGGGAGATTACTGAGTGTGGGGGATTACTGTGTGGGATGGAGATTACTGAGTGGGGGGAGATTACTGAGTGTGGGGGATTACTGAGTGGGGGGGATTACTGAGTGTGGGGGGATTACTGAGTGGGGGGAGATTACTGAGTGTGGGGGAGATTACTGAGTGTGGGGGAGATTTCTGAGTGTGGGGGAGATTACTGAGTGTGGGGGGATTACTGACTGAGGGGAGATTACTGAGTGTGGGGGAGATTACTGAGTGTGGGGGAGATTACTGAGTGTGGGGGATTACTGTGTGGGATGGAGATTACTGAGTGGGGGGAGATTACTGAGTGTGGGGGATTACTGAGTGGGGGGATTACTGAGTAGGGGGATTACTGAGTGTGGGGGGGATTACTGAGTGGGGGGGATTACTGAGTGGGGGGATTACTGAGTGGGGGGAGATTACTGAGTGGGGGGGATTACTGAGTGGGGGGATTACTGAGTGGGGGGGATTACTGAGCGTGGGGTGATTACTGAGTGGGGGGGATTACTGAGTGGGGGGATTACTGAGTGTGGGGGCGATTACTGAGTGGGGGGGGTTACTGAGTGGGGGGATTACTGAGTGTGGGGGGGAATTACTGAGTGGGGGGAGATTACTGAGTGTGGGGGAGATTACTGAGTGTGGTGGATATTACTGAGTGTTGGGGGATTACTGAGTGTGGGGAGATTACTGAGTGTGGGGGAGATTACTGAGTGTGGGGGATTACTGTGTGGGATGGAGATTACTGAGTGGGGGGAGATTAATGAGTGTGGGGGATTACTGAGTGGGGGGGATTACTGAGTGTGGGGGGATTACTGAGTGGGGGGAGATTACTGAGTGTGGGGGAGATTACTGAGTGTGGGGGAGATTACTGAGTGTGGGGGAGATTACTGAGTGTGGGGGAGATTTCTGAGTGTGGGGGAGATTACTGAGTGTGGGGGGATTACTGACTGAGGGGAGATTACTGAGTGTGGGGGAGATTACTGAGTGTGGGGGAGATTACTGAGTGTGGGGGATTACTGTGTGGGATGGAGATTACTGAGTGGGGGGAGATTACTGAGTGTGGGGGATTACTGTGTGGGGGGATTACTGAGTAGGGGGAGATTACTGAGTGTGGGGGGATTACTGAGTGGGGGGAGATTACTGAGTGGGGGGATTACTGAGTGGGGGGGGATTACTGAGTGGGGGGAGATTACTGAGTGGGGGGATTACTGAGTGGGGGTGGATTACTGAGTGGGGGGATTACTGAGTGTGGGGGGGATTACTGAGTGGGGGGGATTACTGAGTGGGGGGATTACTGAGTGGGGGGAGATTACTGAGTGGGGGGGATTACTGAGTGTGGGGGGATTACTGAGTGTGGGGGGGAATTACTGAGTGTGCGGGATATTACTGAGTGTGGGGGGATTACTGAGTGTGGGGAGATTACTGAGTGTGGGGGAGATTACTGAGTGTGGGGGATTACTGTGTGGGATGGAGATTACTGAGTGGGGGGAGATTACTGAGTGTGGGGGATTACTGAGTGGGGGGGATTACTGAGTGTGGGGGGATTACTGAGTGGGGGGAGATTACTGAGTGTGGGGGAGATTACTGAGTGTGGGGGAGATTTCTGAGTGTGGGGGAGATTACTGAGTGTGGGGGGATCACTGACTGAGGGGAGATTACTGAGTGTGGGGGAGATTACTGAGTGTGGGGGAGATTACTGAGTGTGGGGGATTACTGTGTGGGATGGAGATTACTGAGTGGGGGGAGATTACTGAGTGTGGGGGATTACTGAGTGGGGGGGATTACTGAGTAGGGGGATTACTGAGTGTGGGGGGATTACTGAGTGGGGGGGATTACTGAGTGGGGGGATTACTGAGTGGGGGGAGATTACTGAGTGGGGGGGATTACTGAGTGGGGGGATTACTGAGTGGGGGGGATTACTGAGTGTGGGGTGATTACTGAGTGGGGGGGATTACTGAGTGGGGGGATTACTGAGTGTGGGGGGGATTACTGAGTGGGGGGGTTACTGAGTGGGGGGATTACTGAGTGTGGGGGGGAATTACTGAGTGGGGGGAGATTACTGAGTGTGGGGGAGATTACTGAGTGTGGGGGATATTACTGAGTGTTGGGGGATTACTGAGTGTGGGGAGATTACTGAGTGTGGGGGAGATTACTGAGTGTGGGGGATTACTGTGTGGGATGGAGATTACTGAGTGGGGGGAGATTAATGAGTGTGGGGGATTACTGAGTGGGGGGATTACTGAGTGTGGGGGGATTACTGAGTGGGGGGAGATTACTGAGTGTGGGGGAGATTACTGAGTGTGGGGGAGATTACTGAGTGTGGGGGAGATTTCTGAGTGTGGGGGAGATTACTGAGTGTGGGGGGATTACTGACTGGGGGGAGATTACTGAGTGTGGGGGAGATTACTGAGTGTGGGGGAGATTACTGAGTGTGGGGGATTACTGTGTGGGATGGAGATTACTGAGTGGGGGGAGATTACTGAGTGTGGGGGATTACTGAGTGGGGGGGATTACTGAGTGTGGGGGGATTACTGAGTGGGGGGAGATTACTGAGTGGGGGGGATTTTTGAGTGGGGGGGATTACTGAGTGGGGGGAGATTACTGAGTGGGGGGATTACTGAGTGGGTGTGGATTACTGAGTGTGGGGGGATTACTGAGTGGGGGGATTACTGAATGTGGGGGGATTACTGAGTGGGGGGGATGACTGAGTGGGGGGATTACTGAGTGGGGGGGATTACTGAGTGGGTGGGATTACTGAGTGGGGGGGATTACTGAGTGGGGGGGATTACTGAGTGAGGGGTGATTACTTAGTGGGGGGGAGATTACTGAGTGTGGGGGATATTACTGAGTGTGGGGGGATTACTGAGTGGGGGGGATTACTGAGTGTGGGGGGATTACTGAGTGGGGGGGGATTACTGAGTGTGGGGAGGATTACTGAGTGTGGGGGGGGATTACTGAGTGGGGGGGATTACTGAGTATGGTTGGGTGATTACTGAGTGGGGGGGGAGCTGTTACTGAGTGGGCGGGGATTACTGAGTGGGGGGGGATTTCTGAGTGGGGAGGATTACTGCGTGTGGGGTGAGATAACTGAGTGGGGGGGATTACTGAGTGTGGGGGGAGATAACTGAGTGGCGGAGATTACTGAGTGGGGGGTGATTACTGAGTGGGGGGATTCCTGAGTGGTGGTGGATTACTGAGTGTGGGTGGGATTACTGAGTGGGGGGGAGATAACTGAGTGGGGGAGATTACTGAGTGGGGGGTGGTTACTGAGTGGGGGGATTACTGAGTGGGGGTGGATTACTGAGTGGGGGGGATTACTGAGTGGGGGGATTACTGAGTGGGGGGAGATTACTGAGTGGGGGGGATTACTGAGTGGGGGGGATTACTGAGTGGGGGAGATTACTGAGTGTGGGGGGGATTACTGAGTGGGGGGAGATTACTGAGTGTGGGGGATTACTGTGTGGGGGGGATTACTGAGTAGGGGGAGATTACTGAGTGTGGGGGGATTACTGAGTGGGGGGAGATTACTGAGTGGGGGGGATTACTGAGTGGGGGGGGATTACTGAGTGGGGGGAGATTACTGAGTGGGGGGATTACTGAGTGGGGGTGGATTACTGAGTGTGGGGGGGATTACTGAGTGGGGGGATTACTGAGTGTGGGGGGGATTACTGAGTGGGGGGGATCACTGAGTGGGGGGGATTACTGAGTGGGGGGAGATTACTGAGTGTGGGGGTTTACTGAGTGGGGGGAGATTACTGAGTGTGGGGGGATTACTGAGTGAGGGGAGATTACTGAGTGTGGGGGGATTTCTGAGTGGGGAGGATTACTGCGTGTGGGGTGAGATAACTGAGTGGGGGGGATTACTGAGTGTGGGGGGAGATAACTGAGTGGCGGAGATTACTGAGTGGGGGGTGATTACTGAGTGGGGGGATTCCTGAGTGGTGGTGGATTACTGAGTGTGGGGGGGATTACTGAGTGGGGGGGAGATAACTGAGTGGGGGAGATTACTGAGTGGGGGGTGGTTACTGAGTGGGGGGATTACTGAGTGGGGGTGGATTACTGAGTGAGGGGGATTACTGAGTGGGGGGATTACTGAGTGGGGGGAGATTACTGAGTGGGGGGGATTACTGAGTGGGGGGGATTACTGAGTGGGGGGGATTACTGAGTGTGGGGGGGATTACTGAGTGGGGGGAGATTACTGAGTGTGGGGGATTACTGTGTGGGGGGGATTACTGAGTAGGGGGAGATTACTGAGTGTGGGGGGATTACTGAGTGGGGGGAGATTACTGAGTGGCGGGGATTACTGAGTGGGGGGGATTACTGAGTGGGGGGAGATTACTGAGTGGGGGGATTACTGAGTGGGGGTGGATTACTGAGTGTGGGGGGGATTACTGAGTGGGGGGATTACTGAGTGTGGGGGGGATTACTGAGTGGGGGGGATCACTGAGTGGGGGGGATTACTGAGTGGGGGGAGATTACTGAGTGTGGGGGTTTACTGAGTGGGGGGAGATTACTGAGTGTGGGGGGATTACTGAGTGAGGGGAGATTACTGAGTGTGGGGGGATTACTGAGTGGGGGGAGATTACTGAGTGTGGGGGAGATTACTGAGTGTGGGGGAGATTTCTGAGTGTGGGGGAGATTACTGAGTGTGGGGAGATTACTGAGTGTGGGGGATTACTGTGTGGGGGGGATTACTGAGTAGGGGGAGATTACTGAGTGTGGGGGGATTACTGAGTGGGGGGAGATTACTGAGTGGCGGGGATTACTGAGTGGGGGGGGTTTACTGAGTGGGGGGAGATTACTGAGTGGGGGGGATTACTGAGTGGGGGGGATTACTGAGTGGGGGGAGATTACTGAGTGTGGGGGATTATTGTGTGGGGGGGATTACTGAGTAGGGGGAGATTACTGAGTGTGGGGGGATTACTGAGTGGGGGGAGATTACTGAGTGGCGGGGATTACTGAGTGGGGGGGGATTACTGAGTGGGGGGAGATTACTGAGTGGGGGGATTACTGAGTGGGGGTGGATTACTGAGTGTGGGGGGGATTACTGAGTGGGGGGATTACTGAGTGTGGGGGGGATTACTGAGTGGGGGGGATCACTGAGTGGGGGGGATTACTGAGTGGGGGGAGATTACTGAGTGTGGGGGATTACTGAGTGGGGGTTATTCCTGAGTGGGGGGAGATTACTGAGTGGGGGGGGGATTACTGAGTGTGGGGCGGGATTACTGAGTGTGGGTGGGGATTACTGAGTGGGGGTTATTACTGAGTGGGGGGAGATTACTGAGTGTGGGGGTATTACTGAGTGTGGGGGGGGATTACTGAGTGTTGGGGGGATTACTGAGTGGGGGGAGATTACTGAGTGTGGGGGGTATTACTGAGTGTGGGGGGGATTACTGAGTGGGGGGAGATTACTGAGTGGCGGGAGATTACTGAGTGGCGGGAGATTACTGAGTGGCGGGAGATTACTGAGTCGGGGGGGGGGGAATTACTGAGTGTGGGGGGCGGAGTACTGAGGGGCCTCTCTGACGTGTTAATGGCCGGCTGAAGTCTTTAACATTTTTAAAAGGTTATAAGTTTTTTGACGATCACACCGTACTTAATGCCATCAATGGCACTCGGCAAGCTGCCCATTTACATTTGACCCCTGACCCCAATGTTGTTCGGCCACAAATATGCCATAAATAACCGGAATCACATGATGTTTATCTGGCTTCAACCGTCATTTGGGATGTGGGGAGCGAGTGGGAATCTGGCAGAATTGTAAGAAATATACGTTACACATCCTGTTGATTCACTCTCTCCTTATTTTCAAATCCCTCCACCGACTCGCCCCCTCCCTGTCCCTGTAATCACCACCAGCCCCACAACGCCCCGAGATGTCTGCGCTCCTCTAATTCTGCCCTCCTGAGCATCCCTGATTATAATCGCTCCACCATTGGTGGTCGTGCCTTCTGTTGCCTGGGCCCCAAGCTCTGGAACTCCCTCCCTAAACCTCTCTGCTTCTCTTTCCTCCTTTAAGACAATGGCCAATGTAAATGGCCTTCATAGCGATAGGATTTGAGTGTAGGAGCAGGGAGGTCTTACTGCAGTTGTACAGAGCCTTGGTGAGGCCACACCTGGAATATTGTGTTCAGTTTTGGTCTCCTAATCTGAGGAAGGACATTCTTGCTATTGAGGGAGTGCAGCGAAGGTTCACCAGACTGATTCACGGGATGACAGGACTGACATAAGAAGAAAGACTGGATCGACTAGGCTTATATTCACTGGAATTTAGAAGAATGAGAGGGGATCTCATCGAAACATATCAAATTCTGACGGGATTGGACAGGTTAGATGCAGGAAGAATGTTCCTGATGTTGGGGAAGTCCAGAACAAGGGTTCACAGTCTAAGGATAAGGAGTAAGCCATTTAGGACCAAGATGAGGAGAAACTTCTTCACTCAGAGTATTGTGAACCTGTGGATTTCTCTACCACAGAAAGTTGTTGAGGCCAGTTCGTTAGATATATTCAAAAGGGAGTTAGATGTGGCCCTTACAGCTAAAGGGATCAAGGGGTATGGAGAGAAAGCAGGAAAGGGGTACTGAGGTGAATGATCAGCCATGATCTTATTGAATGGTGGTGCAGGCTCGAAGGGCCGAATGGCCTACTCCTGCACCTATTTTGCATGTTTCTAAGATGCTCCTTAAAACCTACCTCTTTGACCAGATTTTGGTCACCTGTCCTAATTTCTCCTTCTGTGGCTCGGTGTCAAATTTTGTCTGATAACACTCTTGTGAAACACCTTGGGACGTTTCACTACATTAAAGGCGCTATATAAATAGAAGTTGCTGATGTTGTTCAGGCATGAAATTATGTTAACTTCGCATCAAGATCAGCTTCTGTTCCCCTCTTTAAAATACTATCCTCAACCTGGGGCAATCAGCCCTAACAGCGGGCAAATGACCTGCTTCTGTGCTGTAGGATTCTCTGATTGTAGGATTGTATGAGGACGGTCAGTGAAGACCCTAAAACATGGCATCATCAGCAAAGAGAACCTTATCTTTGGTGACAGCCATCAGGTTTTTGACCTTTGAAGGTGGAGCCAAGCATGCAGCCCTGGGGAAGTCCTGCTCAGATGGTATTAGAGGATCGGAAACGTTTATTCACCACGAGCAGCACCCGCTGAGGAAGTCACATGGCCAGTTCAGCTGAAGTATTGCAAGACACCAATTCCGAGTTGGAATGGCATATTCTCGAGAAGGCTCTGGCTTCGTCCAACGTTTCCGCTCTGATTTCATGGCAGCTATGGAGAGACCGGCTTCAATTCTAGATGCTAAAATCGGGAGTGTCACAAGTTGACCCTTTTGTTTAAACGACATCTGGCTTTCAAATGACCAGATTCGTCGAATTCTATTGCACAACCTGCCACGGTGGGATTGGAGCTCTCAGCCTTTGAGCTTCCATCTGAGTAACATGTCTATGACACTACAATAACTATATTTATAAAAGAGCGCTATCCTTTCCTGCTCACTTGGTTGTTTGATCTGTCCTATCCGCTTCTGCTTTTTGGCCGGCAGGGTTTTTAATCAGGGCTGCAAGCCAATGCCAATGAGTGGCTATTTGGATGGTATGTGCTGCTATCCAACACTGCAGGCAGTTTACTGAATCTCCGTCCAGATGACATCGAGGTTATTTGACTGGCAGCTGGGTTGCCAGCTCTCGGTAACAAGTTCCTGCTCGACATTCGTCCAATTTCCTGCGTCGTGGCATTTCTTTCCAAGATACCAGTGAAGGAGCCAGGCTATTGCTATTAAGAACTAGTTGGTTTATTCGCAAAGGTTCAACAATCACAATACACATTACTGGTTCATCCACCAGGCTCACAACTGCATACCTCACCATGGATACCCCGAACCCAACTGGCTGGGGTTTTATTGAGTCTTGTGAACATCACGTGACTGGCTAAGCCACTCACAGCTCGTCAGCTCTACCAACCTGTGAGCATGCTCACCGGTGCATACATGACACCAGCAGTGCTGGTATAAGGAATGGGCGGGGTGTACATTTCTACCATCCCCTCTCTGCGGCAGGCTCTCCTAGGTGGCCGCAAATACAGTTGGGAGCTCGTTGGGCACCGACCCTGGAAGACCCAGCCGGTTCAATGTCTCTACCACAACCTTTAGCGAGCAGCACCTAGAGCATCACAATGGCAACTCCACTCCCTACACCTGCCATTTTCAATCGCGTGCCGAATGAATGCCGTTTTGTGCTGTGAAACTGGGCTGATGCCAGCCAATACCCAAGGACTGCCATGCATAAAAGACTGAAATATGTCTCATCACCTGCACTACCCAGTCCCCTAGTGCCCTACAGCTCTCAGTGTTTAATCTTCTTGGATACACAGAATCGTAGAATCAGAGAATGGCTGCAGCACGGAAGGAGGCCATTTGACCCGTTGAGCCCGTGCCGGCTCTCTGCAAGAGCATCTCAGCCAGTCCCACTTCCCCACCCTTTCCCCGTAGCCCTACAATTTTTTCTCTTTCAGGTATGTATCCAACTCCCTTTCGAAAGATAAGATTGAGTCTGCCTCCACCACCCTCTCAGGCAGTGCATTCCAGATCATAACTGTTATGTATGGAGAAAGAGTTAGACTGAACACTGTGAGCTCAAAGTAAAGTGTGACCGTAGTCTTTTATCGCAGGTCTCCAGAGTGCCTCTCCAACTTGTGAGGCCTCCTTAAATACCTGTGCTCCCAAGGGATTTTGGGATCGCTTGGGACTCCAGGGGATGAGTGCTCTGGTGGCTGTACAGAGTAAATACAAGTCCACATATATAATAACACTCCCCCCTGCCAAAGTCAATAGTGTAACTATTTACAATGTGAGTCGATCTGGGGCCCTTCTTGCCCTGGTTGATCGTCTCGGTGTGAAAGCTGGTGTTGTTGAATCATTTGTTGGGCACTCGCTGGGCTGCTGTGCAGCTGGCCTTGCTGGGCTGCCTGGTGTGTTGGGTCCTGCAGGGCTGCTGTGGATGATGGGTTCTGCTTCGTGGTCAACCGTGGTGCCGGTTGCCACTGGTGTGTATGTTGGGGGATCAAAAAAGGTAGGGTCCAAGGTGGGTTGCTCAGGATAGTCCGTGATTCCGAGTTTGATTTGGTCCAAGTGTTTCCAGTGGGTGAGTCCATTTGAAAGTTTGACCTGAAACACCCTGCTCCCCTCTTTGGCCATGACAGTGCCGGGAAGCCACTTGGGACTTATCCATAATTCAATACAAATACAGGATCATTGACTTCAATCTCACGTGACACATTTGCGCTATCATGGTATGTACTTTGTTGAAGCCGCCTGCTCTCTACCTGTTCATGTAGATCAGGGTGAACTAACGAGAGCCTTGTCTTAAGTGCTCTTTTCATGAGCAGTTCAGCAGCTGGGATCCCAGTGAGTGACTGGGGTCTCGTGCGGTAGCTAAGCAGGACTCGGGATAGGCGAGTCTGCAGTGAGCCTTCAGTTACCCTCTTCAAGCCTTGCTTGATGGCTTTCAGTGGGGGCTTTCAGTGGTGGCAGCGGACGTGCTTGCCGACATTATCTCACATTCAATCCATTTGAAGTACGCATCTACAACCACAAGGAACATTTTACCCAAGAACGGGCCTGCGTAGTCGACGTGTACCCTAGACCACGGTTTGGAGGGCCAAGACCATAAACTTAGCGGTGCCTCCCTAGGTACATTGCTTAACTGCGAGCATGTATTACATCTGTGAACGCAGGACTTAAAGTCCGCATCGATACCGTGCCACCACATGTGGGATCTGGCTATCGCTTTCATCATTACGATGCCTGGGTGGGTACTGTGGAGGTCATTGATGAAGGTGTCTCTGCCCTTCTTGGGGACCACTACTCGATTGCCCCACAGAAGGCAGTCTGCCTGTATAGACATTTCATCTTTGCGCCGTTGGAACAGCTTTATCTCTTCCTGCATTTCCACTGGGACACTGGACCAGCTCCTGTGAAGCACACAGTTTTCGACTAGAGACAATAAGGGGTCCTGGCTTGTCCAGGTTTTGATCTGCCGGGCAGTGACGGGTGATTGCTCACTCTCAAATGCTTCCATAACCATGGTTAAATCTGCGGGCTGCGCCATTTCCACCCGTGTGGTGGGCAATGGCAGCTTACTGAGAGCATCGGCGCAGTTTTCTGTGCCTGGCCTGTGGCGGATGGCACAGTTGTATGCGGACAACGTGAGCGCCCATCCCTGGATGCGGGCCGATGCATTGGTATTCATCCCTTTACTCTCGGAAAACATGGATATGATTGGCTTATGGTCAGTTTCCAATTCGAATTTTAGCCCAAACAGATATTGATGCATTTTCTTTACCCCATAGACACACGCTAACGCTTCTTTCTCAATCATGCTGTAGGCGCTCTCAGCCTTAGACAGACTCCTGGATTCGTAAGTAACCAGTTGCAGTTTCCCAAAATCATTAGCTTGTTGCAATACACACCCGACGCCATATGACGACGCATCACATGCTAGTACCAAACATTTACATGGATCATACAATACAAGCAATTTGTTTGAGCATAACAATTTTCTAGCTTTTACAAAGGCATTTTCTTGGCTTTTGCCCCAAACCCATTCGTCCCCTTTATGCAGTAAGACATGCAGTGGTTCTAACAGTGTGCTTAGACCCGGTAAGAAGTTACCAAAGTAGTTCAGGAGTCCCAGAAACGACCGCAGCTCCGTCACATTCTGTGGCCTCGGTGCGTTCTCGATTACCTCCGTCTTCGAAACAGTGGGCCTGATGCTGTCCGCTGCAATCTTCCTCCCCAAGAACTCCACTTCAGGCACCAGGAAAACGCACTTCGCGCGTTTTAACCTGAGCCCCACCCGGTTGAGTCGACTAAGAACCTCCTCCAGGTTCTGCAGATGCTCGACTGTGTCCCGACCTGTAACCAAGATGTCGTCCTGGAAGACCACGGTGTGCGGGACCGACTTCAGTAAGCTTTCCATGTTTCTCTGGAATATCGTTGCCGCTGATCGAATTCCAAATGGGCACCTGTTATAAATTAAAAGACCTTTGTGCGTGTTGATGCAGGTGAGGCCCTTTGATGATTCCTCCAGTTCCTGTGTCATGTAGGCTGAAGTCAAATCCAGCTTCGTGAACGTCTTTCCTCCCGTCAGCATTGCAAAGAGGTCGTCGGCCTTTGTAGTGGGTATTGGTCCTGCACGGAGAAACGATTGATAGTTACTTTGTAATCGCCACAGATTCTGACGGTGCCATCTCCCTTGAGGATAGGAACGATCGGGCTGGCCCACTCGTTGAACTCGATCGGTGAAATGATGCCCTCTCGTTGCAGCCGGTCTAGCTCGATCTCTACCCTTTCTCTCATCATGTACGGTACTGCTCTCGCATTGTGATGGATGGATCTCACCCCCAGAATTAGGTGGATCTGCACATTTGCTCCTTGGAATTTCCCGATGCCTGGTTCGAACAGCGAAGGGAACTTGTTTAAGACCTGGGCACATGAAGTGTCGTCAGCGGGCGATAGCACTCAGACGTCGTCCCAGTTCCAGCGTATCTTTCCCAGCCAGCTCCTGCCGAGCAGCGTGGGACCATCGCCCGGTACCACCCAGAGTGGTAGCTTGTGCACCGCTCCATCGTAGGAGACCTTTACGGTAGCACTGCCAATTACAGGAATCAGTTCTTTTGTTTAAGTTCTTAGTTTCGTATGAATTGGAGTTAAGGCTAGCCTTGAGACCTTGCTGCACCACAATCTTTCAAAAGTCTTTTTGCCCATGATGGACTGGCTCGCGCCCGTGTCCAGCTCCATTGACACCAGGAGTCCATTTAGTTCAACATTCAGCATTATCGGGGGACAATTCGTGGTGAATGTGTGTACCCCATGTACCTCTGCCTCCTCGATCCGAAGCTCTGGTTCGTCGTGATCCTCCGTGGATCTGTCCTCCTCTGTAACATGGTGGTTTGCAGGTTTAACAGGATTAGCAGTTCGCCTGCACACTCGTTGGAGGTGTCCCATTGTTCCACAGCCCTTGCAAACGTACTCTTTGAATCGGCATGAATGGAAACGATGATCAACCCCGCAGCGCCAACAAGGTGTTAATGGCCTTGCATTCATCACCCTTGATGGTGGACTCTGAGTCATCTGCGGACGTGTAGCTGCAGCTATGTGTGATCTGCCCTATACGTAGCGATTCGAAAACAACATCACTTTGTTTACAGTACTTGTAGCAGCACTTGTGTGCTGAGAGATTTGCTTCGTATTGTCACTGGTGGCAATGAATGCCTGGGTTATCGCTATGGCCTTACTCAAGGTTGGGGTCTCTACAGTCAAAAGTTTGCGAATAATTGTTTCGTGGCCAATGCCAAGTACAAAAAAATCTCTGAGCATGTGCTCCAAAGGTCCTTCAAATTCGCAATGTCCTGCAAGGCATCTTAGCTCGGCGACATAACTCGTCACTTCCTGGCCTTCAGACCTTTTGTCGGCGTAGAATCGGTACCTCGCCATCAGAACGCTTTCCTTTGGGTTCAAATGCTCTCGGACCAGTGTGCACAAATCGTCGTACAATTTCTCCGTGGGTTTCGCTGGAGTGAGCAGATTCTTCATGAGGCCATACGTTGGTGCCCCACAGACGGTGAGGTGGATCGCCCTTCGTTTGGCAGCACTCTCTTCCCCATCTAGCTCGTTGGCCACGAAGTATTGGTCGAGTCGCTCCACAAAAGTTTCCCAATCATCTCCCTCCGAAAATTTCTCCAGGATGCCCACTGTTCTCTGCATCTTTGGGTTCGCTATCTGTATCTCGTCGCCAGTTGTTATGTATGGAGAAAGAGTCAGACTGAACACTGTGAGCTCAAAGTAAAGTGTGACCTTGGTCTTTTATTGCAAGTCTCCAGAGTGCCTTTCCAACCTGTGAAGCCTCCTTAAATACCTGTGCTCCCAAGGGATTATGGGATCCCTTGGGACTCCGGGTATGAGCCCTCTGGTGGCTGTACAGAGTAAATACAAGTCTACATATATAACACTAACCACTCGCCGCGTAAAAAACATTTTTCTTATGGCGCCTTTGGTTCTTATACCAACCACCTTAAATCTGTGTCCTCTGGCTCTCCACCCTTCCACCAATGGGCATTACTCATAGAACCATACAGCACAGAAGGAGGCCGTTCGGCCCGTTGTGCCTGTGCTGTCTCTTTGAAAGAGCGATTCAATTAGTCTCACTCCCCGCCCTTTGCTTGGAGCCCTGCACATTTTTCCTTTTCAATTATTTATCCAATTCTCATTTTGAAAGTTCCTATTAAATCTGCTTCCACCTCATAACAACATGCTGCGTAAAACGGTCTCACCACCCCTCGGGTTCATTTCATTACCTTCAATCTGCGTCCCCTGGTTACCGACCCTGCTGGTTGGAACTGGAAACAGCTACACATTACTAAGATTTATAACTTGTAAAACGTTGATGTATTATCCTCTGGGCTGTGTACATATCAATAGAAATCTTAAAATTAACGTTTTAATAATTTAATCTCTTTCATATTTCAAGAAAGAATGTAAAACTTCCCCAGGGCACCAACTGATCTCACGGATCAATCACCTCTATGCACATGGAAAGAAGTATAAAACAAACATTGCAAGTGGCATTTCTTATACAAAGATTAAACTCCGAGCTGGGTTTCAGACTGCATTGAGACTCAAGTGATGAGGTTTAGTAAGCATCCCATAATTCAAACGCACATCATATCATACACTGAAACACCACCATTTGTACTTACATAGTGTTGATCTCCTCAGCTCTGGGCTAATCTGGCTCACTGTCTTATATCTACATCTTGCGGAATAGCCTGAAGCCAATCACACTCTATGAATCAGTCCCAAATATAGTGAGCCATGAGAAGGATAGTAACAGCCTTCAGGAGGACACAGTCAGACTGGTAACGTGGCAGACATGTGACGGCTGAAATTTAACACAGAGAAATGCGAAGAGATACATTTTGGTTGGAAGAACAAAGAGAGGCAATATAAACTAAAGGGTACAATTCTAAAGGGGGTGCAGGAACAGAGAGACCTGGGGGTGTATGTGCACAAATCGTTGAAGGTGGCAGGGCAGGTTGAGATGGCTGTTAAAAAGAATATGGGATCCTTGTCTTTATTAATAGAGGAATAGAGTACAAAAGCAAGGAAGTTATGCTAAACCTGTATAAAACACTGGTTAGGCCTCAGCTGGAGTATTGTGTCCAATTCTGGGCACCACACTTTAGGAAGAATGTCCAGGCCTTGGGGAGGGTGCAGAAGAGATTGACTAGAATGGTACTGGGGATGAGGGACTTCAGTTACGTGGAGAGACTGGAGAAGCTGGGGATGTCCTCCTTGGAGCAGAGAAGGTTCAGAAGAGATTTGATCGAGGTGTTCACAATTATGAATGGTTTTGGTAACCACAGGACACAGATTTAAAGGTGATTGACAAAAGAACCCGTGGCGATGTGAGGAAACAGTTTTTTACACAGCGAGTTGATGTGATCTGGAATGCGCTGCCTGAAAAAGTGGTGGAAGCAGATTCAATAGTAACCTTCAAAAGAGAATTGGATAAATACTTGGAAATGGAAAACATTCACAGGGCTACAGGGAAAGAGCAGGGCAGTGGGACTAATTGGAACGCTCTACCAAAGAGCCAGCACAGGCACGATGGGCCGAATGGCCTCATTCTGTGCTGTGTGATTCTATGACGCCAGTCCCATCTGATCATTGCTATGGGGCAGATTTTGCTCCAGGCACAGAGATTTGGAAATTAGGACATGGAGGATCATTGTCAATTTGATACACTTTTAGTTGAATGCAGGCACATAAAATTTAAAGTAACCTTCAATAGCGGACAGAGGAAGTTGAACATTTTTTTTTAATTCTCAGGCTGTGAACGTCACTGATAAGGCTGGGATTAATTTCCATCCCTAATTGCTCTGATTGGATACAACTGAACGGCTTGCTAGGCTGCTTCAGGGGGCAGTTAAGAGTCAATCACTTTGCTGTGGGTCTGAAGTCACATATAAAAAAGAAAGACTTGGATTTATATAGCGCCTTTCACGACCACCGGACATCTCAAAGCGCTTTACAACCAATGAAGTTCTTTTGAAGATTAGTCACTGTTGTAATGTGGGATACACAGCAGCCAATTTGTGCACAGCAAGCTCCCACAAACAACAATGTGATAATGACCAGATAATCTGTTTTGGTGATGTTGATTGAGAGATAAATATTGGCCAGGACACTGGGGAGAACTCCCCTGCTCTTCTTTGAAATAGTGCCATGGGATCTGTTACATCCACCTGAGAGAGCAGACAGGGCCTCAGTTTAACATCTCATCTGAAAGACAGCATCTCTGACAGTGCAGCACTCCCTCAGCACTGCACTGGAGTGTCAGCCTAGATTTACATGCTCAAGTCCCTGGAGTGGGACTGGAACCCACAACCTTCTGACTCAGAGGCAAGGGTGCTGCCCACTGAGCCACAGCTGACACTAGGCCAGACTGGGTAAGGACGGCAGATTTCCTTTCCTAAAGGACATGAGTGAACTAGTTGGATTTTTATAACAATCTGACAGCTTCATGGTCATGTTTACTGATACCAGTTTTTTTAGTTTCAGATTTTTTTGGATTGAATTCAAATTCTCAAACTGCTATTGGTGGGATTTGAACTCATATTCTCTGAGATTATCAGCCCAGTAACATACCACTACACTCTTTTATACAACAACATAATTCACAGTGTTACAGGCTTAAATTTCCCTTTATTCTGCCCTAACAACAGGGTTGACCCTGAGTCTTAGCAAAACAGTCCATACTAGTAGGATCGCTCCCTTACCCACCATCCTTATCGCCTGTGAGTAAGACTGCAATTGAGTGCTTAGTGTTGACAGTGGATTCTCCATTACCTTATTTGTGGCACAAAAAATCTCAGCTGACACTCCCAGTGCAGTGCTGAGGGAGTGCTGCACTGTCGGAGGTGCCGTCTTTCGGAGGAGATGTTAAACCGAGGCCCTGTCTGCTCTCTCAGGTGGACGGAAAAGATCCCATGGCCACTATTTCAAAGAAGAGCAGGGGAGTTCTCCCCGGTGTCCTGGCCAATATTTATCCCTCGATCAACATCACAAAAACAAATGATCTGGTCATTATCACATTGCTGTGTGTGGGAGCTTGCTGTGCGCAAATTGGCTGCCATGTTTCCCACATTACAACAGTGACTACACTCCAAAAGTACTTCATTGGCTGTAAAGCACTGAAATCCGGTGGTCGTGGCAGGCGCTATAGAAATGCAAGTCTTTCTTTTTAGTACATACAAAGAGAAGAGCTTTCAGAAACAAGAAACCTCCTCTGCAAGCCCACCCCTGTTGATATACCTCAACCCCACCTCCCTGCGTTCTCACTATCTCCCTCAATCCCCCCTGTCTCCAGAAAGGCATTTCATCGCCCCTTGAGCCCATTGACATAGAAACATAGAAACATAGAAAATAGGTGCAGGAGTAGGCCATTCGGCCCTTCTAGCCTGCACCGCCATTCAATGAGTTCATGGCTGAACATGCAACTTCAGTACCCCATTCCTGCTTTCTCACCATACCCCTTGATTCCCCTAGTAGTAAGGACTTCCTCTAACTCCTTTTTGAATATATTTAGTGAATTGGCCTCAACAACTTTCTGTGGTAGAGAATTCCACAGGTTCACCACTCTCTGGGTGAAGAAATTCCTCCTCATCTCGGTCCTAAATGGCTTCCCCCTTATCCTTAGACTGTGTCCCCTGGTTCTGGACTTCCCCAACATTGGGAACATTCTTCCTGCATCTAACCTGTCTAACCCCGTCAGAATTTTAAACGTTTCTATGAGGTCCCCTCTCATTCTTCTGAACTCCAGTGAATACAAGCCCAGTTGATCCAGTCTTTCTTGATAGGTCAGTCCTGCCATCCCGGGAATCAGTCTGGTGAACCTTCGCTGCACTCCCTCAATAGCAAGAATGTCCTTCCTCAGGTTAGGAGACCAAAACTGTACACAATACTCCAGGTGTGGCCTCACCAAGGCCCTGTACAATTGTAGCAACACCTCCCTGCCCTTGTACTCAAATCCCCTCGCTATGAAGGCCAACATGCCATTTGCTTTCTTAACCGCCTGCTGTACCTGCATGCCAACCTTCAATGACTGATGTACCATGACACCCAGGTCTCTTTGCACCTGCCCTTTTCCTAATCTGTCACCATTCAGATAATAGTCTGTCTCTCTGTTTTTACCACCAAAGTGGATAACCTCACATTTATCCACATTATACTTCATCTGCCATGCATTTGCCCACTCACCTAACCTATCCAAGTCGCTCTGCAGCCTCATAGAATCCTCCTTGCAGCTCACACTGCCACCCAACTTAGTGTCATCCGCAAATTTGGAGATACTACATTTAATCCCCTCGTCTAAATCATTAATGTACAGTGTAAACGGCTGGGGCCCCAGCACAGAACCTTGCGGTACCCCACTAGTCACTGCCTGCCATTCTGAAAAGTCCCCATTTACTCCTACTCTTTGCTTCCTGTCTGACAACCAGTTCTCAATCCATGTCAGCACACTACCCCCAATCCCATGTGCTTTAACTTTGCACATTAATCTCTTGTGTGGGACCTTGTCGAAAGCCTTCTGAAAGTCCAAATATACCACATCAACTGGTTCTCCCTTGTCCACTCTACTGGAAACATCCTCAAAAAATTCCAGAAGATTTGTCAAGCATGATTTCCCTTTCACAAATCCATGCTGACTTGGACCTATCATATTACCTCTTTCCAAATGCACTGCGATGACATCCTTAATAATTGATTCCATCATTTTACCCACTACCGATGTCAGGCTGACCGGTCTGTAATTCCCTGTTTTCTCTCTCCCTCCTTTTTTAAAAAGTGGGGTTACATTGGCTACCCTCCACTCCATAGGAACTGATCCAGAGTCAATGGAATGTTGGAAAATGACTGTCAATGCATCCACTATTTCCAAGGCCACCTCCTTAAGTACTCTGGGATGCAGTCCATCAGGCCCTGGGGATTTATCGGCCTTCAATCCCATCAATTTCCCCAACACAATTTCCTGACTAATAAGGATTTCCCTCAGTTCCTCCTCCTTACTAGACCCTCTGACCCCTTTTATATCCGGAAGGTTGTTTGTGTCCTCCTCAGTGAATACCGAACCAAAGTACTTGTTCAATTGGTCCGCCATTTCTTTGTTCCCCGTTATGACTTCCCCTGATTCTGACTGCAGGGGACCTACGTTTGTCTTTACTAACCTTTTTCTCTTGACATATCTATAGAAACTTTTGCAATCCGTCTTAATGTTCCCTGCAAGCTTCTTCTCGTACTCCATTTTCCCTGCCCTAATCAAACCCTTTGTCCTCCTCTGCTGAGTTCTAAATTTCTCCCAGTCCCCGGGTTCTCTGCTATTTCTGGCCAATTTGTATGCCACTTCCTTGGCTTTAATGCTATCCCTGATTTCCCTTGATAGCCACGGTTGAGCCACCTTCCCTTTTTTATTTTTACGACAGACAGGAATGTACAATTGTTGTAGTTCATCCATGCGGTCTCTAAATGTCTGCCATTGCCCATCCACAGTCAACCCCTTAAGTATCATTCGCCAATCTATCCTAGCCAATTCATGCCTCATACCTTCAAAGTTACCCTTCTTTAAGTTCTGGACCATGGTCTCTGAATTAACTGTTTCATTCTCCATCCCAATGCAGAATTCCACCATATTATGGTCACTCTTCCCCAAGGGGCCTCGCACAACGAGATTGCTAATTAATCCTCTCTCATTACACAACACCCAGTCTAAGATGGCCTCCCCCCTAGTTGGTTCCTCGACATATTGGTCTAAAAAACCATCCCTTATGCACTCCAGGAAATCCTCCTCTACCGTATTGCTTCCATTTTGGTTAACCCAATCTATGTGCATATTAAAGTCACCCATTATAACTGCTGCACCTTTATTGCACGCACCCCTAATTTCATGTTTGATGCCCTCCCCAACATCACTACTACTGTTTGGAGGTCTGTACACAACTCCCACTAACGTTTTTTGTCCTTTGGTATTCTGCAGCTCTACCCATATAGATTCCACATCATCCAAGCTAATGTCCTTCCGAACTATTGCCTTAATTTGCTCCTTAACCAGCAATGCTACCCCACCTCCTTTTCCTTTTATTCTATCTTTCCTGAATGTTGAATACCCCTGGATGTTGAGTTCCCAGCCCTGATCATCCTGGAGCCACGTCTCCGTAATCCCAATCACATCATATTTGTTAACATCTATTTGCACAGTTAATTCATCCACTTTATTGCGGATACTCCTTGCATTAAGACACAAAGCCTTCAGGCTTATTCTTTTAACACCCTTTGTCCTTTTAGAATTTTGCTGTACAGTGGCCCTTTTTGTTCTTTGCCTTGGGTTTCTCTGCCCTCCACTTTTCCTCATCTCCTTTCTGTCTTTTGCTTTTGCCTCCTTTTTGTTTCCCTCTGTCTCCCTGCATTGGTTCCCATCCCCCTGCCATATCAGTTTAAATCCTCCCCAACAGCACTAGCAAACACTCCCCCTAGGACATTGGTTCCGGTCCTGCCCAGGTGCAGACCGTCCGGTTTGTACTGGTCCCACCTCCCCCAGAACCGGTTCCAATGCCCCAGGAATTTGAATCCCTCCCTGTTGCACCACTGCTCAAGCCACGTATTCATCTGCGCTATCCTGCGATTCCTACTCTGACTATCACGTGGCACTGGTAGCAATCCCGAGATTACTACTTTTGAGGTCCTACTTTTTAATTTAGCTCCTAGCTCCTTAAATTCGTTTCGTAGGACCTCATCCCTCTTTTTACCTATGTCGTTGGTACCAATGTGCACCACGACAACTGGCTGTTCTCCCTCCCTTTTTAGAATGTCCTGCACCCGCTCCGAGACATCCTTGACCCTTGCACCAGGGAGGCAACATACCATCCTGGAGTCTCGGTTGCGGCCGCAGAAACGCCTATCTATTCCCCTCACCATTGAATCCCCAATCACTATTGCTCTCCCACTCTTTTTCCTGCCCTCCTGTGCCGCAGAGCCAGCCACGGTGCCATGAACTTGGCTGCTGCTGCCCTCCCCTGATGAGTCATCCCCCTCAACAGTACCCAAAGCAGTGTATCTGTTTTGCAGGGGGATGACCACAGGGGACTCCTGCACTACCTTCCTTGCACTGCTCTTCCTGTTGGTCTTCCATTCCCTATCTGGCTGTGGACCCTTTCCCTGTGGTACGACCAACTCGCTACACGTGATACTCATGTCATTCTCAGCATCGTGGATGCTCCAGAGTGAATCCACCCTCAGCTCCAACTCCGCAACGCGGTCTGTCAGGAGCTGGAGGCGGATACACTTCCCGCACACGTAATCGAAGGGACATTGTCGGCTTCAATGTCCTTCCCCGGCAGCTTATTCCACACTGAACTGTCCTTTGGGAGATAAGGCTCTGCCTGACTTCCCTTCGCACTCCTAACTAACACGGAACACCAACACATGCTTAGCCTGTGTCCCTTTCACCACAGTGAACAATTTGCCTGGGTCAACTTCATCAGTTGTCTTGCTAATCATCATGTGCCCTCAAAGCCTCCTCCTGCCTTCTACTCCCTCCATCTGTAGGGCGAGGAGGGTGGGAGGGGAGTGAGAGATCTCCTGTGCTGAAATATGCTTCTTGCTGGGAGGCAGAATGAACCCCAAATCACCCATCAGTTGTCACCTGGAGATAGTAGTTCCTCAAAGAGCGGAATCACTATCGACTGTTTGTGTCAAGTGGTTGATTGACTGTATGTGGTACCGAGTGCAATGAGGCGTATTTCATCTGCAGTTTGTAGAAATCGGGATTGAAGCAGAACAGTTCCTCACAAGCGAGTGTCTGCCTTATAGAGACGGAGCCGTGTCATCATCATAGGCAGTCCCGCGAAGCGAGGATGACTCGCTTCCACGCCAAAAAGGTGTTTCGAATGAAGGGCCTGATATTCCGGGTCCCGAACTACATCCTGAAGGGTGGAAGATGCCTGTGCGTGGATTTTTTTAACGTGGGGTGACCGTTGCACACCAGCCACCACACGGGCTTGACAGAGCTCGGTCTTGGTCCAGTGGCAAGGATTAACCAGGACGACTGGAGACCTGCTCTGCTGCACGGACCTAGTGCTCACACACATTGTCGCCCTGTCCATTCATGGTAACTGAGGTAGAAGAGTTCACTTTGGTTGGGGCGGGGGGGGGCGGAAAGTGGATGATTGCATGCCATCCCAATGGTCCAGGCTGGCAGAGGGTGCAGCAGGCAGAGGTTCTAATGCATGTGGATGAACTGTAAATAGTTCCTATCAGGGATTGGTCTGATTGCGGGCGACCTCGGCGGGTGCACTCCTCTGCTGAAAAGAGCTGGGAAACTGCTGTCTCTGTCATTTGTGGTGCCAGTTTTGGACCGCTGCTGCCCTCTATTGGTTCCCATATGAAACACCTGATAGGAGACATACACCACACTGACAGTAGATAATTCATAAGAATTAGGAGCAGGAGTAGGCCATTCGGCCCCTCGAGCCTGCTCCCCCATTCAATGAGATCATGGCTGATCTTCGACCTCAACTCCACTTTCCCGCCCGATCCCCATATCCCTTGATTCCCTTAATATCCAAAAATCTATCGATCTCAGCCTTGAATATACTCAACGACTGAGCCTCCACAGCCCTCTGGGGCAGAGAATTCCAGAGATTCACCACCCTCTGAGTGAAGAAATTTTCTCCTCATCTCAGTCCTAAATGGCCGACCCTTTATTCTGAGACTGTGACCCCTGGTTCTAGACTCCCCAGCCAGGGGGAAACATCCTCCCTGCATCTACCTTGTCAAGCCCTGTAAGAATTTTGTATGTTTCAATGAGATCACTGCTCCTTCTTCTAAACTCGAGAGAATATAGGCCTAGTCTACTCAATCTCTCCTCATAGGACAATCTCCCCCATCCCAGGAATCAGTCTGGTGAACCTTTGTTGCACTCCCTCTATGGTTAATATATCCTTCCTTAGGTAAGGAGACCAAAACTGTACACAATACTCCAGGTGTGGTCTCACCAGGGCCCTATATAATTGCAGTAAGACATCTTTGCTCTTATACTCAAATCCTCTTGTAATAAAGGCTTTCTTAGTTGTTTGCTATACCTGCATGTTAACCTTCAATGATTCACTTCCATCTTGAGAGACGGGGGGTGGATGATGAGAAGCCTGGTTAAGAAGCTCAATGGTCTCAACATGGATTTGTTGAATGCCGCAGGAGGAGGCAGTAGCGTAGAATCACAGAAATTTACAGCATGGAAGGAGGCCATTCGGCCCATCGTGTCTGCGTCGGCCAACAAAGAGCTACCCAGCCTAATCCCACTTTCCAGCTCGAGGTCCGTAGCCCTATAGGTTACGGCACTTCAAGTGCACATCCAGGTACTTTTTAAATGTGGTGAGGGTTTCTGCCTCTACCACCCTTTCAGGCAGTGAGTTCCAGACCCCCACCACCCTCTGGGTGAAGACATTTCCCCTCAAATCCCCTCTAAACCTCCCCCCAATTACTTTAAATCTATGCCCCCTGGTTGGTGACCCCTCTGCTAAGGGAAACAGATCCTTCCTATCCTCTCTTAATTTTATACACCTCAATTAGGTCTCCCTTCAGTCTCCTCTGTTCCAATGAAAACAAACCCAGCTTATCCAACCTGTCCTTATAGCTAAAATTCTCCAGTGCTGAAAACACCCTTGTAAATCTCCTCTGTACCCTCTCTAGTGTAATCACATCTTTCCTTTCGTCAGAACTGGAGAGTGTTCAAAAAGAATAGATTGTTAACAAGCACTGAAAGGGGGAGGGAGGAAAGAACCTAAAACATTAACTCTGCTTCCTCTCCACAGATGCTGCCTGACCCACTGAGATTTCCAGCGTTTTCTGTTTTTATTCCAGATTCCAGCATCCGCAGTATTTTGCTTTTGTATTCACGTCCTTCCTGTGAGGTGGTGACCAGAACTGCACGCAGTAGTCTAGTTGTTGCCTAACCAGTGTTTTATACAGTTCAAGCATAACTTCCCTGCTCTTATATTCTATGCCTCAACTAACAAAGACAAGTATTCCATATGCCTTCTTAACCACCTTATCTACCCGACCTGTTCCCTTCAGGGATCTGTGAACATGCTCTCCAAGGTCCCTTTGTTCCTCTACACTTCTCAGTGTCCTCCCATTTAATGTGTATTTCCTTGCATTGTTAGCCCTCCCCAAATGCATTACCTCACACTTCTCCAGATTGAATTCCATTTGCCTCCGTTCTGCCCACCTGACGACTTCATTGATATCTTCCAGCAGTCTACAGCTTTCCTCTTCATTATCAACCACTCAGCCAATTTTTATACAATCTGCAAACTTCTTAATCATGCCCCCTATATTCAAGTCTAAATCATTGATATTGTAAAGTCCTTACTCTACAGTATGAAACCACACGAGGCATATTCTGGGGACAAGGTCACTCTGTGACCTTAACTTTTTATTCACAGGACTCCAAAGACAGTGACCTTGCGTGGGACCTCCCTTTTTATACCTGTGTGATCAGGTAAGGAGTGTCTCCCACAAGTTCACCCCTTGTGGTCAAGGTGTGCATCTAGGTTGAGTGTATACAGTAATACAGTGGTGTTACATTGTGGTTACATACATGACATCACCTCCCCCCACAAAGTCTTATTGGGATCATAGGTTTAGTCTTTCAGGTGGTCTACGCTCCCTCGTGGAGCGCCGCAGTTGGGGCTCTGGTTGTTGGACACTGACATGAGTGTCTGTCACCTGTGGTGATTCCGGCCTGTCCGGGCTGACCGCAGGGACTGTGCATTTTTCTGATTGCTCTTGTTGCTCATTCACTGGCGGTAGTGTGAGCTCCATCTCATGGTCTTCTTCAGGTTCCTCCGTGTCGACGCTGAACCTTTTTTTTACTTGGTCCAGATGTTTACGGCATATCTGGCCATTGTTGAGTTTTACCACGATGACCCTATTCCCCTCTTTGTCAATTTCAGTGCCCTCAAGCCATTTGGGCCTCATGGCGTGATTGAGGACGAATACAGGATCATTTATTTCTATACATCTCCCCCTCGAATTACAGTCATGGTACTCATTTTGTGACTTGCGCTTGCCCTCAACTATGTCGGTCAGGACTGGGTGAATGAGGGACAACCAAGTTTTGAGTGTCCATTTCATTAGTAGCTCTGCGGGCGGGATCCCCGTGAGTGAGTGCGGTCGGGATCTATACGCCAGCAGGAGGTGCAATAGGCGGCATTGTAGGGAGGGCCCTTGAATCCTGAGCATACCTTGCTTAATGGTTTGGATCGCACGTTCCACCTGGCCATTGGAGGCTGGCTTGAACGGCGCTGTCCTAACGTGGTTGATGCCATTGCCCGACATAAACTCTCGGAATTCGTAGCTTGTGAAACATGGGCCATTATCACTAACCAGGATGTCCGGCAAGCCATGGGTTGCAAAGATCGCATGTAGGCTTTTCACGGTGGTGGATGACGTGCATGAATTCAGAATGGTGCACTCGATCCATTTCGAGTACGCATCTACCACAATAAGGAACATCTTACCCATGAACGGGCCTGCGTAGTCAACATGAATGCGTGACCATGGCCTGCTGGGCCAGGGCCACGGGCTGAGCGGGGCCTCCCTGGGGCCTCCCTGGGGGCATCACCCAGCTGGACATACATCGTGCACCTGCGAACACAGTGTTCCAGGTCTGAATCAATTCCAGGCCACCAAACGTGTGACCGGGCAATGGCCTTCATCAGCACAATGCCTGGGTGCTCGCTGTGGAGTTCCCTGATGAATGCCTCCCTGCCCTTCTGGGGCATAACTACCCGGCTGCCCCATAATAGGCAGTCGGCTTGGATGGAGAGCTCATCCATCCGTCTGTGGAATGGTCTGACCTCCTCAGGGCATGCTCCGTGTGCGGGCGCCCAATACCCAGTCAGGACACATTTCTTAATCAGGGATAGTAGGAGATCTCTGTCCAGATTTTGATCTGGCGGGCTGTGATGGGGGAGCCTGCGCTTTCAAAGGCATCGACACCATGACCATCTCGGCGCTTTGCTCAGTGGTGGCCAGTGGAAGCCTGCTGAGCGCGTCAGCACAATTTTCAGTGCCGGGCCGGTGCCGGATGGAATAGTCAAAAGCAGCCAGCGTGAGAGTCCATTGCTGTATGCGAGCTGATGCGTTGGCATTGACAGCCTTGCTGTCTGACAACAGGGATGTTAATGGCTTGTGGTCCGTCTCTAATTCAAACTTCCTACCTAATAGCTACCGATGCATTTTTTTTACACCGTAGACACATGCAAGCGCTTCCTTCTCGACCATCCCATATCCCCGTTCTGCTTCAGAGAGCGACCTGGAGGCATAAGCCACAGGTTGTAGTTGACCCTCAGCATTGCCCTGCTGCAACACGCATCCAACCCCATAGGACGATGCATCACATGTCAGAACTAAACATTTACAGGGGTCGTACAGGGTCAACAACTTGTTTGAACAAAGTAGGTTTCGCGCCCGATCAAAAGACCGTTCCTGACAGTTCCCCTTTTTCTTTCGTGTAAGTCCGTAATTGTGTGTCAACACGTGCTAATTTGGGTCTACTGGCTTTAAGTGGCCATAGCTTCTCAAATTGCTGAACGCCCATGAGTGACTGGCTGGCCCCAGTGTCCAGCTCCATGCGTACTGGGATACCATTTAATAAAACCCTCATCATCATTGGTGTATGAACTGTGAATATTCGCCACATGGACCCGCTGAACCTCGGCGTCCATCGATTTGCCCCAAAGGTCATCCTGCCTCAAAGAACCCTCTTCTGGTCCATCTGCCTCAGATATTAGTCTGGTTGCAGACTTCCTGCACATTCGAGCTAAGTGGCCACTGAGATTGCAGTTCCTGCAGACAAACTGTTGAAATCTGCAGGATCTGGCTGAGTGTTTTCTCCCACACCTCCAGCATGAGTTAAAGTTTCCATTGTTAGGAACAAAGGGACTATGGCCAGGCATTCCGCGCTGACTGTCCCTTTGGCTGCTCTTGAGTACCCTTTTAATGGGTGTCAATGGCCCCATCCCAGGCCGCATTGTCCACTGTGATGGCGTGAATGTCCGTTCAGCCTGCCATTGTCTCTGTTGAAGTCCTACTCTGGGGTCTATTACTGCCTGGGGAGTGTCGGACTGCCCCTGCCTGCCTGCGGGGCTCTGAGTCACATTGATGATGTTGACTCCCTGATCCATCGCTGCGTTAGAGGCAGAATTGCGCGCGTATATTATTTTCGTCTCTTCCTCCCCCGCCATGAAAGTTTGAGCCATCAACGCCGCCGCTTCCAAGGTCAAATCCTTGGTCTCAATTAATTCGCGGAAAATTCCCGCATGACCGATGCCCTCGATAAAGAAGTCCCTTAGCATCTCCCCCCTGCAGGTGTCTGTGAACTTACAGAGGCTGGCCAAACGCCGGAGGTCCGCTACAAAGTCCGGTATGCTCTGTCCTTCACGATGTTGGTGGGTGTAGAATCTGTGTCGGGCCATATGTATGCTACTCGCCGGTTTGAGGTGCTCCCCGACAAATTTGCTAAGTTCCTCAAAGGTTTTGTCCGCCGGCTTTTCGGGTGCTAGTAAGTCCTTCATGAGCGCATAAGTCTTTGGTCCGCAGCTGGTCAGGAGATGAGCCCGTCGCTTGTCGGCCGCTGTATCCCCCAGCCAGTCTTTCATAACGAAGCTTTGCTGAAGCCTCTCGACAAAATCGTCTCAGTCTTCCCCAACACAGTACCATTCCTCTGTGCTACTGGTGGCCATTCTCGTGGGTCGTGAATTCCCGTTTCTCATCGCCAATGTAAAGTCCTTACTCTACAGTATGAAACCACACGAGGCACATTCTGGGGACAAGGTCACTCTGTGACCTTAACTCTTTATTCACAGGACTCCAAAGACGATGACCCTGCGTGGGACCTCCCTTTTTATACCTGTGTGATCAGGTAAGGAGTGTCTCCTACAAGTTCACCCCTTGTGGTCAAGGTGTGCATCTAGGTTGAGTGTATACAGTAATCCAGTGGTGTTACATTGTGGTTACATACATGACAGATATATACCACAAAAAAGCAAGGGACCTAGTACTGAGCCCTGTAGAACCCCACTGGAAACATCCTTCCAGTCACAAAAACACCCATCGACCATTACCCTTTGCTTCCTGCCTCTGAGCCAATCCTGTATCCAACTTGCCACTTTGCCCTGGATCCCATGGGCTTTTACTTTCATGATCAGTCTGCCACGTGGGACTTTGTCAAAAGCCTTGCTAAAATCCATATACACTACATCAAACGCACTACCCTCCTTGTTACCACTTCAAAAAATTCAATCAACTTAGTCAGACACGACCTTCCCTTAACAAATCCATGCTGACTGTCCTTGATTAATCCATGCCTTTCTAAATGACGATTTATCCTGACCCTCAGAATTTTTTCCAATAATTTTCCCACCACTGAGGTTAGGCTGACTGGCCTGTAATTGCACGACCTATCCCTTTCTCCCTTTTTCAACAACGGTTCAACATTAACAATTCTCCGGCATCACACCCGTAGCCAGAGAGGATTGGAAAATAACGGTCAGAGCCTCCGCTATTTCCTCCCTTGATTCCGTTAACAGCCTGGGATACATTTAATCTGGGCCTGGGGATTTATATTTAGTTGGAGGAAATTTCTACTAATCCAGAACTGGATGTCAGACAAGCAGTGTGACAAACTAGAGACCGTGGAGGGTCGATAGAGGTGGTGGTGAGGTAGAGCTGGGTGTCACCAGTGTACATGTTGAGAAAGACAAGGAGGGAGCTTACCTTTGTCACAGTCACAAAGAATGTCACTTGTGACTTTAATAAGAGCCGTTTCTGTGCTGTGGCAGGGGCGGAAACCTGATTGGAGGGATTTAAACATGGAATTGCGGGAAAGATGGGCATGGATTTGGAAGGCGACAACACGTTCAAGGACTTTGGAGAGGAAAGGGAGGTTGGAGACGGGGGGGGGGGGGGGTGGTAGTTTGCAAGGACGGAGGGGTCAAGGGTTGTTTTTTTGAGGAGAGGGGTGATGACGGCAGATTTGAGGGAGAGAGGGACAGTGCCCGAGGAGAGAGAACTGTTAACAATACTATGGGGGCCAGGAAGGGAAGTTGGGTGGTCAGCCGTTTAGTGGGAATAGGGTCACGGGAGGAGAAGGTGGGTCTCATGGATAGGATGAGCTTGGAGAGGGCACGATGGTGGAGGCTGAGGAGAGGGGTTTAAGAAAAGAGGTTTGCAGCAGAGAAAAGAAACCGGGATTTATCTTTGCATTCCAGGATGTTCCTGGAATAGTGAAGAATAGTAAGAATAAATGCAAGTCCTTTCTTTCATTCTTTACCTCTGTGATTCAGGTGACACAATCCTGATGAAATGTCCTCACAAGGATTCCCGATTTCTGAGAGTGGACAACTTTGATCTTCTACGAGTTCCCTAAAATCGTCATTTAAGGTTTGCTGAATAATTCCACCCCGCAGAACCATTTTCTGGTTATTGGCTTAGGAAGAGTGAACCTTAATCAGTGCCTTGAATTGTCGAGACTTTCTCCCCCATTGCTTCCCATGCACTTCCTGTTGCTACTTATTGTGGCTGACACTTTCAGATGAGATGTTAAACTGAGGCCCCGTCCGCCCTGTTTAGGTGGATGTAAAAGATCCCATGGCACTGTTTCGAAGAAGAGCAGGGGAGTTCTCCCTGGTGTCCTGTTCGATATTCTTCCCTCAACCAAACCCACCAAAGCAGATTATCTGGTCATTTATCTCATTGCTGTTTTTAGGATCTTGCTGTGTGCAAAATGACTGCTGTGGTTCTGACGTTACAACAGTGTCTGCACTTCAAAAAAGTACTTCATTGAAAATTAGACGGTTTGGGACGTCCTGAGGTTGTGAAAGGTGCTATAGAAATGCAAGAGCCCTTGCTCTTGCACAGAGCCGGCACGGGCTCGACGGGCCGAATGGCCTCCTTCTGTGCTGTAACCGTTCTGTGATTCTAAGTTCTCTTACACGTCAAATACAGGCCGTGCACTTCCTCGCAGCAGAGACAGAGCACACCAGTTTCTTTTAGTGTGTTACAACTCACAGCCGACAACACCCTGCAGGCCTCAGGAGCTAACCGTAATGCAGCTTAAGTATTAGAAATGGCAGTTTGTGTGTGACTAATGCTGTAGACTTTGCAATCTCCAATGAAAGTGGTCAAAGAAATAGCCGGGTTCTCGGGTGGTGCCTGCAAATCACTGGTTGCTGGAGACGTAATCTAAAATAGCCTTCTCTGTGCGCCAGAGGGCAGATCTCAGAAGAGGGTAGGTCAAACATGGTAGGATGGGGCAGTTAAGGTGAATGCAGTGTCAGGGACTAACCACACCCGGGACAAAGTGCTCAGTTTCTGAACCTGAGAAAAAATCTTAAGGTAAGGAGGCATAATGGCGAGGTTTATTCCGCACCACATAAGGGCAACCAGGAGAGGAAGACTACAACAACAACAACTTAGATTTATATAGCACCTTTAACATAGTAAAACATCCCACGGCGCTTCACAGGAGTGTTCTAAGACAAAACAATTAATTTGACACCGAGCCACATCAGTAGAAATTAGGGCAGGTGACCAAAAGCTTGGTCAAAGAGGTAGGTTTTAAGGAGCGTCTTGAAGGAGGAAAGAGAGGTAGAGAGGCGGAGAGATTTAGGGAGGGAGTTCCAGAGCTTGGGGCCCAGGCAACAGAAGGCACGGCCACCGATGGTTGAGCGATTATAATCAGGGATGGTCAGGAGGGCAGAATTAGAGGAGCACAGACATCTCGGGGGGGGGTCGCGGGGGTTGTGGGGCTGGAGGAGATTACAGAGATAGGGAGGGGTGAGGCCATGGAGGGATTTGTAAACAAGGATGAGAATTTTGAAATCGAGGTGTTGTTTCACCGGGAGCCAATGTAGGGTCAGCGAGCACAGGGGGTGATGGGTGAGCGGGACTCGGTGCGAGTTAGGGCACGCATTTCATTGTGAACATCTGGAGGAAGAGCAAAAATACTCCTCCGAATGTGGATGGCGACCTTTTACGTTCACCTGAGAGAGCAGACAAGGTCTCGGCTTAATGTCTCATTCGAAAAACAGCTGCTTTCCGGGTCCAGCCCTGGGGTGTCAGCCTAGATTATGGGCTCAAGAGTGGGACTTAGAATGCTAGACTAGTACTGCACAGGAGGCCGCCATTTGGTCAATTGAGTCTGTGCCGGCTCTTTCGAAGAACAATGCAGTTCGTCCCACTCCCCCGCTCTTTCCCCACAGCCCTACAAATAGTTCATTTTCAAGTATTTATCCAACTCCCTTTTGAAGGCTGCAATTGAATCTGCCTCCACCACCCTCTCAGGCCGTGCATTCCAGATCTTAACCACTCGCTGCGTAAAAAAGTATTTCCTCATGTCGCCTTTGGTTCTTTTGCCAATCGCCTTAAATCTGTGTCCTCTGATCCTTCAGCCATTGGAAACCTTTTCTCCTGGTAATGCTATCCAAACCATTCATGATTTTAAACATTTCGATCAAATCTTCTCTTCTCTGCTCGAGAGAACCAACAACCTTCTGACTCAGAGATAAAAGTGCTACCACCGAGACACGATCTGTGAGGGTTATCGACCCTCCTGCCAGTGGAAACAATGTCTCCCTCGTTACTCTATCAAAACTCTTCATAATTCTGAACACCTCTATTCAATCTCCCCTTAACCTTCTCTGCTCTAAGGAGAACAATCCCAGCTTCTCTGGTCTTGATAATATTCTTTGCTCCCTTTTCCAGGTGCAATTGTTGAAGCTAATGTTCCTGCCATAAATGTCCAGTATTCACCCTATACATGGTAGGTTAGCTTTGGTGACATGGTGTGCTGGTGAACTATGAAAAGCACTCGGATGTGGGCTTGCACTTGCTGGGGTCCATACAGCGAGTTCCCTGTGATATATTCTGACGACATCACCAACAAACACATTCTGCACAAGATGGCTCCAACAGAAACTGTCATCATGTGACTTTGTCACATGACCCTTTTGTTGTATTTACAGCAGTACAGGCAACTCTCGATTATCCGGGTCCCTCGGGGATCGGGCTATATCCGGGTCAACGATTTTGCCGCTAGGGCGCGTGCACGTACTTGCCGAGAATGTTTGGTCCCAAATTTATACTTTGATGCTTTTCTGCTTCTGTGCACTCCAGGATGGGATTGTCCACCTATTCATTTTAATATAAAGTGAAGAGGCCCATGTTATACTGTGTCTACTTTTTCTTAAAATGGGCAGTCTAAATGAATAGAGTTGCAGAGGTGTCAGAAAACGGAAAGACAGCAGGGAAGGGAGGAAGAGTTGGATAAATCTTTTGCCCCTCTGAACTTGCTTCCAGCGTGATGACCTGGACAGTGCCATAAAAGAGCGGGTTTGGGAGCAATGCCTTCGATCTGATAACGTGAGAATGGGTCGCAGTGTGAGCGGACAGACTGTCCAGGAATCGGAATAAAGAAGGGACCCGTGTGCATAGGCTTGACTCCCGAACTGTGTGCCATCCCTAGTCGTATTTCATTACTGGTTGGATCCATGCTTACAGTTCACAGTTCACAGGATAAGTCAAATGTTGCTATACAAGGATTCCTTTAAGGTCGAGACAGCATTAAACTTTATTATAAAATAAAGCCCTTCCTCTGTGTGAAGTGATAATGCTGTGTGTCAGCGCAGGACTGTGTGTGGGGTGGGTTTAATGGTTGTGTGCAGCTGTACACGGGACAGAATCACAGTTTTCAAAAGTGCCATTGCAGTGGGTTCTCCATTCGATCCGTGTACGGATAATCAAGAGTTGCCTGTAGTTGCATTACCATAGTAGCCCACCAGGTGGAGCAGTAGTCCACTAGGGGGAGCTCTATTACAGTCCTGACCTCTGCCAAATGCTCTGGGGAACTGCTTTGGTGCAGGGAGGATATATTGGAGGTCAAGTCAGCAGAGGACTTCCTTCTGCCTCTCCTACTGTGTGCTTGCAAGAATGGTGCGTGATGCAGGGCCTTCTAGGGGGTGGGGGTTGTAAGAAAAGAGGGATAAATAACAAAATGACCAGAATGAATTGGTAAATCTGATGCTTTTATTTCTCTTATATATACAACACATAGGAATGGAAGAGGAGATTATGCATATGTATACAACTCTGTCATCCACATACCTCAATATACAGATACAAAAACACAATGAGCGTCTTACCTACATCTCTACCACCCAACTGAACAGGGCATGGAGCCAAGGTGGGCAGGAGGTGTCAACAGTCTGCGTGGGTCCTGTCCCTGGACCTAACCACCTGGAGGAATGTGATGGTCGGAATGACCTTTTTTCCCTCCTCCCTGCTCATTGTGTCCCAGTCCCTATAGTTACCCTTCACTCTTGTCGGTAATATCCAGTAATTAAAACCTGCACAACTTGATTTTACGCCCCCTACTAACAAAGAGAGTCAGACAGAAGGGAAGGTTAAGGAATCCTGAACCGTGTTAGACATCATGTTGTAATCAGGAGACCCTTAATGTTACTTTACCTTTGACCCTTAAGAGGCCTAGCTAACTGCCTGATTTAGATGAGAGTGATTAGGATCCATAGATTTAGTGAATTAGATTTAGTTTATTTCTATTAACTATTACCAAGCAAAGCTGGAATCCAAGCACAAAATTCAAACGGGCCAATGATTCCATTTTAATCCCCGTATATAGAATGCCAGTGAACCAAACCCCTCCCTATTCATTCCCATTATTGTATTATATATACATTCCAATTAACGAAATCATTTCTCTGGTTATATATCATTCAATCTCCTCAATGACCTATGTACATCAAATTCTGATGGGAGCAAATCACCTTCCATTCACTTCCACGATGAACTATTTCAGTTAACCAAATCGCATCATGTTCACTCTCATATGGAGTTGCTGATTCTCACAGTTCGCATGCTGTGAATACAGAATTTGACCTAAAGCATGAAATAGTCACAATTACTTGGGGTAGAAATTCGGTACTGGCCATTTTGAGCCGCGAATGGTGGCAGGGCAGTAAATTTTGCGCCGGGAATCGGTTTGCATCTCCAGCTGCAAAATTCACCAGCCGGGCCCTGAGTGTGGGGCGCAGCACTAAGGGAGGTGTTCTCTCAGGGCGCTAGGCCGGCTGAGTAACTGAAGATCCCCAGCTAAACAGCCAGCCTCGGAGCGCCCAAAGAGAGTCTTCCCCGGGAAAAAAAAATCGGCAAAAAAAACCCCACCAAAACATTCCCAATACCTTACTGACGTCACATAAACATAAATCGCAAAATTAAAAAAAATAAAACCCAACTACACTTACCTGAGGCCGACATTCCTTCCCTCACTGTGGCCGCTGCAGCCCGGACACCCCCCCCCCCCCCCGCTTTCCCAGGCGGTCCCACTAGGGGGCGCTAAAGGCAGATCCCCCAGAAAACCATTTTCAAAACGGTGTCGCAACCGGGGGGCGTTGCACACCGGCTCGCCTCTCCCGGGCGCTACTGCTCCGCGCCCCCGAAAACCCCGCACCGAATGTCCCGGCGAGGCGCTGGAAGCTGGCTGCACGCCCGGAAATGCTTTCCGCCGCCATTACCGCCCCTCCGCGGCGAAAACAGAGGCTGCAACATACTCAATTTCCACCCCAAGTTTCACGGCTTATATTGGATATGATCTGTCCAGCACACATCAGACAAAGTCTCCTTAGTTACATATTTAGCAGCATCACATTGTCAAATAGTAAAGGCTCCAATTTATAGCTGTTTGACTGATTAAGTGGGCTTGAGGCACAAATATTACAAGTGATCCATCTTTAATAAACAGTCGAGTGAAATCCTAATTAGACATTCTTGAAGGCAGTTATGCGTTTATTGGGAGACACATACATCTGTTAGATCTGTCTCTAAAATTAATACTAAATAGCACTACTCTCAGTTGCCTGGTCAGTGTTTTAGTTATCTTCTTTGAAGAAACATTTAAGTAAATTCTCTTCAGTGAAGGAGGAAGTACTTCTTGTAAAATACTATTGCTGCTCAGCTAAATGGAAACTTTCAATGAACGTGCAATTACTTAATCCCCCCCAAACTGCATGCAAGTTACTCTTCATTCCTAGAATATACTCCATATACTTTTCGATATCAGTCCAAGTATCACATGGTAGTGTCAGAGCAATAAGCGTACCGTAATATTTTACTTTGTGATTCCAACAGATTCATGAGTCTGATAGATCGAAGGAGCTACACTCACATGCGTTGAATTGAAGCGTCTAATCGCTAAAGGGAGTGCAAGATTGAAGAATCTGACAGATTAAAGGGGTCACGTGTTGAAGAGTGTTGAACTGAAGAATCTGAGGACTTAAAGGGTCTGACAAAGTAAAGGGTCCAATAGATGAAAGAGTTTTGGTGAATTGAAGAATCTTCTAACTTGGAGTCAAATGGACTGAAGAACGCAATAGATCGAAGAGTCCAATACAATGAGGCGTTTGATAGTTTAAAGCATCTGATGAATTAAGTATCTGTCTTGGCAATTTCACTTCTTGGATCCAACTGATTTTGTGGAGGGACCCATCAACATTGGTGATTGGTTTTTATGGGTTATCTTAATCTGGAGGAGTCAGAAAAAAGAAGGCGGTTAGTAAGTTGAACTCTACATTTTTTATCCTGTGTAAACTGAATAAAATGACAGGTTGGAATTAGCTGAGGTTTGTACGCTTGCAGGATAGCTTTAATAAATCGATGATATACTGTATACGCTTTCTCACTGAGTTGCCACACCTTGAGCACACTTATTATCGGGATGTGTTCCCGAGTAAGGGAGGGCATTGACATGACCAGTTGGTGCTTCAACATACAGTGTGGTGGGAGTGTTTGGTTCAGTGGGAGAATTCTCGTCTCCAAGTGCGAAGGTGCAGGGTTTCAACCCCACTCCAGACAGTCCCAGCGAGTGGAGATCAGGGCTCCAGCTCTGGACTCTGGATTGATGTCCCACGGGATCCTCACGTCCCATGGCACAGGAGCCCAATCGCCTGGTATACAGCTGGTTACAGCCATGGAAGGAGTGTTCATGCTGTGGCCTATCAGAATATTAATCAGTGTAGAATTTACCAATATCTCGCAAAGATTCCTGGTACCTTTCCCCTGCAGAGGAGAAGAATCCCTTTCTGGACTTTTAAAATGAGTTTAAAGGCAGACGAAGCAGGCAGGGGATAAAAGGGAATGCATTCATGGAGACCCCCCCCCCCCCCCCCCCCCCAGTGTTTGGACTCAGAGGAAAGGGAATTTAATTTGGAACTATCTACCAGAAAGTTTGACATCCTAAAGTGCACATGGAAGAAACTACGAACTTTAATCAAATTTGGGATTTTTAAAAGATGGATGTTGGGTCGGCAAGAAAAGGGGTGGGGTCCATCGCTAAAGGGCCAGTTTGGACATTGGAGCGAATCAAATTGTCTGGGAACTGTTTACTCTCGAAAACTTGCCCCTGGAAAATATTAGCATTCAAACAATGGAAGAAACAGTATCACCCCACCCAGAGGATCCAGATGTCACATACATATTCCAACACCTTTTCAACAGGCAGAGAAATATCTGGCTCAGGCCAGACTAGCACAATGGACGAGAGCTGATCAACCTCGAAAAGCCTATTAACGCCAGATTAAAACCACTTCATCAAGTTTCAGTTAGCTGGGCTGGACAATCGAAACAAAGAGCTGGGCAAGATTTGTGGGGAGGGCTGGGGGGGTGCGGGGGGAGATATAAGAAAGCCTTTTTGGGGTCTATCTATTCCCTAGTTTTACAAGCAAAAACTAACAGAACACAGACTGGAACTCACACAGACTCGAACAAGGACACAGACTGGAACACAGACACAGACACAAGCAGCCTGCTGTACCCCTCAGTGTGTATTGTGTGTTATTAAAGGTGTGCCTTTTACTTCTTTTTAAACACAATAAAGCCATACCTGCTTCTTACCTTGAAACCGATTGTCTGTCCAAGTCTGTCACAGTCCCTTCATAATTCCAGTGTCTAGAACCAAGGGTGTGGGAGCGATTCGGAACCGCTCATATAAGGTCAGAAGGGAAAGTTGACCCCCTGAAAACCACCCCTTACATCAGACAGTGGATCCTTCCGCTACTTCTCCAAGAGGAGAGTGGGAAGAAACAACCTTACGCTTCTTTAAAATGTGGCTGACAGAGGCAATTCCTATTGGGGCTGAAATTTCCTTAAGTGAAGGGGAGAGCCATGGTGACGCGGCGCCGTGACAACGTCATCGCGGCGGTAACTTCTGCCCCTCAGGTGTTGCCACCACCGCGTCTGCCCCTCTCATGTAGTCACCGCCCCCATTAAGAGCGAAACAGTGCCCATTATCTGCCAGTGGAACAGGGCCGACCATCTCGTAAGTGTTATCACTCTTGCTCTGGTCAGGACCATGCCTTGGTTACTGCAGAATTTGTAATCTGGAAGATGGATTCCTCACTCAGTCAAACTGGGTATCAAGAGCTGTGACTTACGGTACATGGAGGCTGGACCCATGGTTCCCCGTCAATCTGCATCGGCAGCAATCTCTTCGTCCTGAGGGAGAAGCAAAAATAATCAAATCTGTGAGCGACGACCAGCATTCTGGACCAATGAAGTAAAGAACCTCATAGTTGCCACGTTTGAATTTGTCTTTCATTGCAGTTTAGCTTAGATGCCATTGGTCTTAGGTTGCAGAGCTACCATCGCTCGATTTCTGTTACCTGATGATGACGTCAGAGCATTGAGCCAATCGTTTCCCTGCGCTCTTCAGTCCCGCATAAATCTGTCCCATTTCAATCGCCCCTTCCAGTCCCACTACTTCCAGCAGTTTATCACTCAACTCTGCAAAGAAAAAACATGGCAACAACCTTTTACTTGGATCAAACAAATCCCTTCTGTACAACAAACTCTTATGCATCAGACTCGAGTCAACATGGGTGCCTCGACATACTGGAGTGGATCATATGATGGTGGATGTTTGATGTGCCGAAGTAGGATTGGCAACTCTAGTTGGAGGCATTCCTGGAGGTGTGACCACGTGACGTTCTGACCACATGACATATGACCAAGTGACATCTGATCACATGACGTCTGCAAATGTTACTGCCTTTACCCCATCAAGGTTGGGCCTCCAGTAGTTGACTTGTGGCTTCACGCCAGCAGCTGCTGGGCGAGAAATTGTGAGGCCCAGGAGGGCAGCCTCCAGCAGGGGAAGAAGGGAAACAGTGGGTCAGGAAGAAAGGAAGCAGAAGGTGGGGGAGGGATTGGCAGGGGGGGCATCCAGAGGTGGAAGGAGCTTTAATTCCACAAGTATCTAACAGTTGGTTGTCAGCCGTCGCTCAATGGTAGCACTCGCGCCTCTGAGTCAGCAGATTGTGGCTTCAAGCCCCACTCAAGGATATAATCGAAGCTGACACTTCAGTGCGGTCCTGAGGGAGTGCAGCATTGTCGAAGGTGCCTGCTTTGGCGTCTCAGGTGAGCATTAAAGGTCTCGCTGCCTGAGTTGAAGAACAGTAGGGAGGTCCCTTCTCTCCATATCTTGGCCAACATTCCTCTCTCAACTAACATTGCTAAAACCAGATCAACTGGCCATTCATCTCATTGATGTTTGTGGGATATTGCTGTGCACAGAATGGCTGCTGTGAGCACCCACATAACAACAGGCACGGTGCTTCAAAGTAACTTGGAGAGGTGTATTAAAGTGCTGTATATCAACGCAACTCTTTAATTCTGAATCCAATTTCTGCGTTGCTGCTTTTGAAAACAGCATCCAGGCAAAGGGAAATCAGAAGACTGACAAGAGCCTCACATAATTTTGACCCTTCCCATGCTGTGGGTGAGTCTTCATGCAATCTAAGTTGGTGGGCCACTGATGGGACAACTCACCTTGTGGTCATCATCATCATCATAGTCAGTCCCTCGAGATCGAGGAAGACTTGCTTCCACTCCAAAGGTGAGTTCTCAAGTGACTGAACAGTCCAATATGGGAATTACAGTCTCTGTCACAGGTGGGGCAGATCGTCCTTGAGGGAAAGGGTGGGTGGGACAGGTTTGCCGCACGTTCCTTCCGCTGCCTGCGCTTGCTTTCAGGTAAACAAAGAAGTAGAAAGAAATCGAAAGGTGATGTCACAGCCAAGGAGGTAAGTGGTTGGCTGGTGATTGGTGAGTAGTTTTTCTTTTTCTTTTCCTTTATCAGTAGGTAACCTTTATCATTGTTGTTGCCAAATTAAGTTAATCTAGGGGTTAAGTCATGGCAGGAGAGCTTGGACACGTGTCATGCTCCTTCTGTACTATGTGGGAACTCAGGGACGCTTCCAGTGTCCTTGACGACTACATGTGTGGGAAGTGTGTCCTGCTGCAGCTCCTGACAGACCACATTGCGGCACTGGAGCTGCGGGTGGATTCACTCTGGAGCATCCGCGATGCTGAGGATGACGTGAATAGCACATTTAGTGAGTTGGTCTTACCGCAGATAAAGGTTACACAGAGGGAATGGGAGACGAACAGAAAGAGCAGTGGAAGGAAGGTAGTGCAGGGGTCCCCTGCAGTCATCCCCCTCCAAAACAGATACACCGTTTTGGGTACTGCTGGGGGGGATGACTCATTGATGGAGGACAGCAGCAGCCAAGTTTATGGCACCATGGGTGGCTCTGTTGCACAGGAGGGCAGGAAAAAGAGTGGGAGAGCTATAGTGGTAGGGGATTCTATTGTAAGGGGAATAGATAGACGTTTCTGTGGCCGCAATCGAGACTCCAGGATGGTATGGTGCCTCCCTGGTACAAGGGTCAAGGATGTCTCGGAGCGGTTACAGGATATTTTGGAGGGGGAGGATGAACAGCCAGTTGTCGTGGTGCATATAGGTACCAACGATATAGGTAAAAAACAGAATGAGGTCCTACAAGATGAATTGAGGGAGCTAGGAGTTAAATTAAAAAGTAGGACCTCAAAGGTAGCAATCAAGATTGCTACCAGTGCCACGAGCTAGTCAGAGTAGGAGTAGCAGGATAGCTAAGATGAATACGTGGCTTGAGGAGTGGTGCAGAAGGGAGGGATTCAAATTCTTGGGACATTGGAACCGGTTCAGGGGGAGGTGGGACCAGTACAAACCGGACGTCTGCACCTGGACAGGACCAGAACCAATGTCCTAGGGTGAGTGTTTGCTAGTGCTGTTGGGGAGGGGTTAAACTAATATGGCAGGGGGATGGGAACCTATGCAGGGAGACAGAGGGAAGTAGAATGGGGGCAGAAGCAAAAGATAGAAAGGAGAAAAGTAAAAGTGGAGGGCAGAAAAACCCAAGGCAAAAACCAAAAAGGGCCACATTACAGCAAAATTTTAAAGGGACAAAGAGTGTTAAAAAGACAAGCCTGAAGGCTCTGTGCCTCAATTCGAGGAGTATTCATAATAAGGTGGACAAATTAACTGCACAGGCAGCAATTAATGAATATGATATAATTGGCATCACGGAGACATGGCTCCAGGGTGACCAAGGCTGGGAACTTAACATCCAGGAGTATTCAACATTCAGGAAGGATAGACAGAAAGGAAAAGGAGGTGGGGTAGTGTTGCTGGTTAAAGAGGAAATTGACGCAATAGTAAGGAAGGACATTAGCTTGGATGATGTGGAATCTGTATGAGTGGAGCTGTGGAATACCAAAGGGCGGAAAACGCTAGTGGGAGTTGTGTACAGACCACCAAACAGTAGTAGTGAGGCTGGGGACAGCATCAAACAAGAAATTAGGAATGCGTGCAATAAAGGTACAGCAGTTATCATGGGCGACTTTAATCTACATATTGATTGGGCTCACCAAACTGGTAGCAATGCGGTGGAGGAGGATTTCCTGGAGTGTATTAGGAATGGTTTTCTAGATCAATATGTCGAGGAACCAACAAGGGAGCTGGCCATCCTAGACTGGGTGATGTGTAATGAGAAAGGACTAATTAGCAATCTTGTTGTGCAAGGCCCCTTGGGGAAGAGTGACCATAATATGGTAGAATTTTTTATTAAGATGGAGAGTGACAAAGTTAATTCAGAGACTAGGGTACTGAACTTAAGGAAAGGTAACTTTGATGGTATGAGGCGTGAATTGGCAAGAATAGACTGGCAAAGGATACTTAAAGGGTTGACGGTGGATAAGCAATGGCAAACATTTAAAGATCACATGGATGAACTTCAACAATTGTACATCCCTGTCAGGAGTAAAAATAAAATGGGGAAGGTGTCTCAACCGTGGCTAACAAGTGAAATTAAGGATAGTGTTAAATCTAAGGAAGAGGCATATAAATTGGCCAGAAAAAGCAGCAAACCTGAGGACTGGGAGAAATTTAGAATTCAGCAGAGGAGGACAAAGGGTTTAATTAGGAGGGGGAAAATAGAGTATGAGAGGAAGCTTGCTGGGAACATAAAAACTGACTGCAAAAGCTTCTATAGATATGTGAAGCGAAAAAGATTAGTGAAGACAAACATAGGTCCCTTGCAGTCAGATTCAGGTGAATTTATAACGGAGAACAAAGAAGTGGCAGACCAGTTGAACAAATACTTTGGTTCTGTCTTCACGAAGGAAGACACAAATAACCTTCCGTAAATACTCGGGGACCGAGGGTCGAGTGAGAAGGAGGAACTGAAGGAAATCCTTATTAGGTGGGAAATTGTGTTAGGGAAATTGAAGGCTGATAAATCCCCGTGGCCTGATCGTCTGCATCCCAGAGTACTTAAGGAAGTGGCCCCAGAAATAGTGGATGCATTGGTGATCATTTTCCAGCAGTCTATCGACTCTGGATCGGTTCCGATGGACTGGAGGGTAGCTAATGTAACACCACTTTTTAAAAAAGGAGGGAGAGAGAAAACTGGTAATTATAGACCAGTTAGCCTGACATTAGTAGTGGGGAAAATGTTGGAATCAATTATTAAAGATGAAATAGCAGCGCATTTGGAAAGCAGTGACAGGATCGGTCCAAGTCAGCATGGATTTATGAAAGGGAAATCATGCTTGACGAATCTTCTGGAATTTTTTGAGGATGTTTCCAGTAAAGTGGACAAAGGAGAACCAGTTGATGTGGTATATTTGGACTTTCAGAAGGCTTTCGACAAGGTCCCACACAAGAGATTAATGTGCAAAGTTAAAGCACATGGGATTGGGGGTAGTGTGCTGACGTGGATTGAGAACTGGTTGTCAGACAGGAAGCAAAGAGTAGGAGTAAACGGGTACTTTTCAGAATGGCAGGCAGTGACTAGTGGGGTGCCGCAAGGTTCTGTGCTGGGGCCCCAGCTGTTTACATTGTACATTAATGATTTCGACGAGGGGATTAAATGCAGTATCTCCAAATTTGCGGATGACACTAAGTTGGGTGGCAGTGTGAGCTGCGAGGAGGATGCTATTAGGCTGCAGAGTGACTTGGATAGGTTAGGTGAGTGGGCAAATGCATGGCAGATGAAGTATAATGTGGATAAATGTGAGGTTATCCACTTTGGTGGTAAAAACAGAGAGACAGACTATTATCTGAATGGTGACAGATTAGGAAAAGGGAAGGTGCAACGAGACCTGGGTGTCATGGTACATCAGTCATTGAAGGTTAGCATGCAGGTACAGCAGGCGGTTAAGAAAGCAAATGGCATGTTGGCCTTCATAGCGAGGGGATTTGAATACAGGGGCAGGGAGGTGTTGCTACAGTTGTACAGGGCCTTGGTGAGGCCACACCTGGAGTATTGTGTACAGTTTTGGTCTCCTAACTTGAGGAAGGACATTCTTGCTATTGAGGGAGTGCAGCGAAGATTCACCAGACTGATTCCCGGGATGGCGGGACTGACCTATCAAGAAAGACTGGATCAACTGGGCTTGTATTCACTGGAGTTCAGAAGAATGAGAGGGGACCTCATAGAAACGTTTAAAATTCTGACGGGTTTAGACAGGTTAGATGCAGGAAGAATGTTCCCAATGTTGGGGAAGTCCAGAACCAGGGGTCACAGTCTGAGGATAAGGGGTAAGCCATTTAGGACCGAGATGAGGAGAAACTTCTTCACCCAGAGAGTGGTGAACCTGTGGAATTCTCTACCACAGAAAGTAGTTGAGGCCAATTCACTAAATATATTCAAAAGGGAGTTAGATGAAGTCCTTACTACTCGGGGGATCAAGGGTTATGGCGAGAAAGCAGGAAGGGGGTACTGAAGTTTCATGTTCAGCCATGAACTCGTTGAATGGCGGTGCAGGCTAGAAGGGCTGAATGGCCTGCTCCTGCACCTATTTTCTATGTTTCTATGTCTATGTTTCTATGTTAGCCTGATCGAGAACACTGACGTCGGTATGTTTGTCCTCCCAGGGGATTTGTAAGATCGTGCGGAGGCATTGTTGGTGGTATTTCTCCAGCGATTTGAGGTGTCTACTGTACATGGTCCATGTCTCTGAGCCATACAGGAGGGTACCTTGTGGTAGCTCCTTCCTAGAGCATGGCAGATTGGCCCATCATCACTCAGTCTTTAGACATGTAGAACTCAACTGAGTTTAATACAAAAGCTGCTTCTGAACTGATCAAAAATCAATTGCTTTGCAAAGTCATTCCCACCGTGATATCAAATGGTGGGATTAGAAAGGCCAATAGGCATATTCAGCCATTCAGCCCCTCGAGCCTGTTCTGGCATTCAACGAGATCCTGGCTGATCTGCACCTCAACTCCAGTTACCCACCTTTGATACCCTTATATAACAAAAATCGATCGATCTCAGTCTTGAAAGCTCCAATTGACCCCCAGCATCCACAGCTTTTTGAGGGAGAGTGTTGCAGGTTTCCACTGCACTTTGTGTGAAAAGCTGCTTCCTGATTTCACTCCTGAGTGGCCTAGCTCTAATTATAAGATTAGGTCCCCTTGTCCTTGATCCCCCCCCACCAGAGGATATAGTTCCTTTGTATCTGTCCTATTGAATCCCTTCAACATTTTAAACACAGAGCGGGAGAGTTGCCTTGATGGCTGTGAATTCCCATCTCTTCCTTTCCTTTGACCCTGGTTGCCACGGTTACCCACCTTGCGTGCATGACTTGAGGGCCTCGGAGTCAGTTATTGCTGCGTAGGTTTTGTTAGGCAGGGCCTTGCTTTCTCCTTTTTTGTTTTCACCCCACAGGTTTGAGCCCCCGTGCATGCTGGGAATGTTGAGGATGGCGATTCCCTCCAGAGATAGATTGCTCAAGTCCAAGATGGTCCCACAGCACTGCAACGAAACAAGGAAGCAAAGATCAGAATGCCCACATACCTCCGCTACCAAAACTACCTCTTGACGGAGGAGGGCGGGGAGGTGATTTTCAACTGCTGGATGGCCGTTTCTCACCTGAAACAAGGGTGGCCCCTTGGCTGTCTTAATAATGCCCAAGGCCTACCTGAGGCCATTTTCAGGCCTGTACATGGGCAAGCAACCCACTCTCCAGAAACGGGTGGGAGGTTGCTTGAATATGCGAACAGCAGGACAAACTGGTTGTCGCACCTCAATTGCAATTTTGAGGTACAAACAAGCAGAGCTCCTCCCATTGCTACCAGGCGTTGTGTGGCTTGACCACCAATCCTTAAAAGAACCACTGGAGGCCGCTCCAAAAATCTCCCGGGAAACTTTTACTATTGTTTTTTTGGTGGGCCCAGGAGTAGCAGATAGTTCTTCCTGTCCTCCCCCGCCCCCTCCGCAGCCAAAAAAAAAATCCCCGGCCCACAACTCCGCCGCCCCCCCCCACGTCCCTTCACCGACAACATTAGAACATAAGAATTCGGAGCAGGAGCCGGCCATTCAACCCCTCGAGCCTGCTCCGCCATTTAATAAGATCACGGCTGATCTTCGACCTCAACTCCACTTTCCTGCACTGTCCCCATATCCCTGGATTCCCTTAATATCCAAAATCTAGCCATCTCTATCTCAACGACTGAGCCTCCACAGCCCTCTGGGGTAGAGAATTCCAGAGATTCACCACCCTCTGAGTGAAGAAATTTCTCCCCAGGTCAGTCCTAAATGGCCGACCCCTTATTCTGAGACTGTGACCCCTGGTTCTAGACTCCCCAGCCCGGGGGGAAACATCCTCCCTGCATCTACCCTGTCAAGCCCTGTATGAATTTTGTATGGCATAACGTGCAGACTTTGGAGGCTAACTATCTGGATACATTTTTAGATCTGGGGATCCCCTTTAGAATCAGTTGCTAAACTAACGGCAACAGTAAGCGGCGTTGGACAGGAACTCACTCACTTCTATCTCCAGAACGTCCTGCAGGCTCTTGCATGTGGCCGAGACAGTTTCTGAGGTCGCAAACTCAAAATACCACAGCTTATTCTTCATCCTTACAAAGGAGAAAATAACGGGTTGGAATTAGCTGAGGTTTGTACGCTTGCAGGATAGCTTTAATAAATCAATGATATACTGTATACGCTTTCTCACTGAGTTGCCACACCTTGAGCACACTTATTAACGGGATGTGTTCCCGAGTAAGGGAGGGCATTGACATGACCAGTTGGTGCTTCAACACACAGTGTGGTGGGAGTGTTTGGTTCAGTGGGAGAATTCTCGTCTCCACGTGCGAAGGTGCAGGGTTTCAACCCCACTCCAGACAGTCCCAGCGAGTGGAGATCAGGGCTCCAGCTCTGGACTCTGGATTGATGTCCCACGGGATCCTCACGTCCCGTGGCGCAGGAGCCCAATCGCCCGGTATACAGCTGGTTACGGCCGATGGTCCCTTTAAGCCGCGCCACGCTCTGCAGCTCCCACGCAGCCGGCTCGCCAGCTTTTCAATGGGAACAACCGTGCCGGCTCTGTGGTTCGAATGGGCCACGCAGACCCTTAAAGGGGCCGCGTACCCCCCCCAAAAATTAACAGGAACATTGGTCACGACCATGGAAGGAGCGTTTGTGTCAAAGACTGTTAATCAGCTTGCGGATCCTTCCACCACCTCTCCACGGGATGAGCGGCAAGAAACAGCGGCAGCACACAATACAAGTTCCTGCCCGTGACGCCCTCCCACAGAATGGTGCCGGTCTGTGCCATCGTGAGTGCTGGAGGGGGGTGCTTCCCGGCGGGAACGGCGCTGCCCTGAGCCCACTTCTTGCACCAGGCCAAGGATGGCATTCGTGGACTGATGCCAGGGAGCACAGTGCCAGTCTTCACTCGGTGACACCAATTCGAAGACAGCTTCCAAACAGTCAGATTTACCCAGGTTTGATCAACCCCCCCACAGTCCTCTCCAGGGCCCAGCTGAGTTCATCTGATAATAAGGCACCGACCAGAGGTGCTTTATGAAAGTTATGAGTTGTGATAGCAAATAGACCCAGACATAAGAAATAGGAGCAGGAGTAGGCCATTTGGCCCCTCGAGCCTGCTCCGCCATTCAATAAGATCATGGCTGATCTGATCCTGGCCTCAACTCAACTTCCCTGCACGCCCCCCATAACCCTGGACTCCGTTATTGCTCAAAACCAAGGCGAGGAAAAGTCCAGTGGTGGAGAGCTTTGGGAACCAGTGGTCCAAAGTTATCTCCCAACCACGCTATACTCGCCGCACGTCATGTCTCCAATTACTCACAAACTGTATCCCTGTGGTGCTAGACAATACCACCACCATTGTTCCTGTGTTTTGTGACTGTGTATCTGACACCACGGATTCAACCCATTGTATACTTGGTGGAGTTGCGGCGAATGTTTGTGGCGGAGGAGCGGCGAGAGATCGTGGCGGAGGTGCGGCGAATGAGGGTACGGGGCCCAGAAGAGCCGAGGGCCCAGGGGCAGCACGGGCCCAGCCCACACTGCGATATGTGTGCGCACTAGGTCCGTGCAGCAGAGCAGGTCTCCAGTCGTCCTGGTTAATCCTTGCCACTGGACCAAGACCTCGCTCTGTCAAGCCCGTGTGGTGGCTGGTGTGCAACGGTCACCACACGTTAAAAAAATCCACGCACAGACATCTTCCACCCCCTCAACTGGAGTTCAGGATTGGAACATCGGGTCCTTCATTGAAACATCTGTGAACTCGTGTGGAAGCAAGTCATCCTCGTTCGAGGGATCGCCTATGATGATGATGATACATTGAAATATTGACTGACCTACTGTTGAATTTTTCTGGATACTTCTCCCTCATCACGTGAAATCGATGAGCAATTGACGCGTCCTTTAAGCACAGAAAGAAAAGACAGTGCAATCAGAACTCTCCGTCCTCTGCTGCTTCCATTTTACAATCAGGCTCGTAACATACAAATGTGGATTTAACACATCCGCTCCATCTTGTGCACCCTGTCACTTCTCACTCTTACTCCCCTTGAGCATCCATCTCAATATTCGCGCTCTCAGCTGTGAGTCAGAAGGTCGTGAGTTCAAAGCCCACTCCAGAGACTTAACTGAATCCAGACTGACACCGTAGCGCGGTACTGAGGGAGTGCTGCACTGTTGGAGGTGTCGTCTTTCAGGTGAGATGTTAAACCGAGGCCTCCTCTGCATGTTCAGACAGACATAAAGAACCCTGTGCCACTACTTGAAGAGCTGACTGGTGTCCTGGTCAACATTCATCCCTCACCCAACTTCACCCAAAAACAGATGAACTGCTCATTGATTCCGCTGCTGTTTGAGTGACCTTGCTGTTCGCAAATTGGCTGCTGTGTTTCCCCATGCAACAACAGTGACTACACTGCAAAAGTACTTCATCGGCTGTGAAGTCTTTGGGGTGCCCTGGGATGTGAAAGGTTCTACATAAATGGAAGTCCTTTCCTGGAAATATTTCCAAGGTGCTGGCATAAAAACAGAGGAATTTGGGGGAACGTGAAAAGACCATTACTATCCTTTAGGGAAGGAGACCTGCCGTCCTTACCCGCTCTGGCCTAGGTATGACTCCAATCCCTCACCAATGTGGTTGACACTTAACTGCCCTTTGAAGTGGCCAAGCAAGCCACTCAAACTGCTTTCTCAGGGAAACTCGGGATGGGCAGTAAAGGCCAAGCCTTGTCCCACATCCCAAGAACGAATAAGAAAAGATACAAGCAAAATATATAATGAATCCGTCTGAAAAATGAAGAAAGAAAACAGTTGCCACTCTTCAAGGGATCTTTCAGCACTTACCACCCCAATTGAGAAGTAGTTGTTGATGATATTGTAAGGAACAGGATCTCCCTTCTCAGGACCAGATTCAGTCACCTCAAAGCTCCATCGATCCAGCATCATTGGAGAACTCACCTCAATGTCTTTCAGGACTTTCATTAATTTCTCGCCTTCGTAACCTTTCATTCAACAATGAAACACAGATGGACATTATTCACATCATTGGAATTACAGCAGAAGCTTTGCTTCCCAACAGATTAAACCACAGCTCCGCATATCGGATGTGGGACTTCCTCCCCTCAAGAAAGACAGCGAGATGTTGGTGTGTCAAAGGCCAATAAGTGAGGCAGTGAATGTTGCTGGCAACTCCAGGTCCCACGGGGTGATCTGATAACTTGCATTGATACCACGTTAAAGAATTGTTTCCAGAAGCTTCATGGAGGGCTGAGGAAAAGAGGCGCTGAGCTAGGAAAGGAGACATTAGCTTGTTGATCAGATGGGTATCGAGGAGGTTTTTAAAAGGAGAGAGAGGTGGAGGGTTTTAGGGAGGGAAGGCCAGAGGGTAGGAACTAAGGAGCTGGAAGTTCTGCCACCAATGCTGGGGCGGTGAAGGGGGGTGAGGGTTGGAGGGCTGGAGAAGATTAGGGAGCTAGGATGGGGCGAGGCCATGAAAGGATTTAGAGATGAGGGTGAAGACTTCAAACTTGAGGCATTGGGGGGGGGGGGGGGGGAGCCAATGAAGGACAGTGAGGACAAGGGTAATGGGAGAGTGGGACTTAGTGTGGAATAGAATAAGAACATAAGAACATAAGAAATAGGAGCAGGAGTAGGCCATACGGCCCCTCAAGCCTGCACCGCCATTTAATAAGATCATGGCTGATCCGATCATGGACTCAGCTCCACTTCCCCGCCCACTCCCCATAACCCCTTATTCCCTTATCGGTTAAGAAGCTGTCTATTTCTGTCTTAAATTTATTCAATGTCCCAGCTTCCACAGCTCTCTGAGGCAGCGAATTCCACAGATTTACAACCCTCTGAGAGAAGAAATTCCTCCTCATCTCAGTTTTAAATGGGCGGCCCCTTATTTTAAGATTATGCCCCCTAGTTCTAGTCTCCCCCATCAGTGGAAACATCCTCTCTGCATCCACCTTGTCAAGCCCCCTCATCATCTTATATATTTCGATAAGATCACCTCTCATTCTTCTCAATTCCAATGAGTAGAGGGCCAATCTACTCAACCTTTCCTCATAAGTCAACCCCCTCATCTCCGGAATCAACCTAGTGAACCTTCTCTGAACTGCCTCCAAAGCAAATATATCCTTTCTTAAATATGGAAACCAAAACTGTACGCAATATTCCAGATGTGGCCTCACCAATACCCTGTATAACTGTAGCAAGACTTCTCTGCTTTTATACTCTATTCCCTTTGCAATAAAGGCCAAGATTCCATTGACCTTCCTGATCACTTGCTGTACCTGCATACTAACCTGTTGTGTTTCATGCACCAGGACCCCCAAGTCCCGCTGCACTGCAGCACTTTGCAATTTTTCTCCATTTAAATAATAACTTCCTCTTTGATTTTTTTCTGCCAAAGTACACGTTCCAACATTATAGTCCATCTGCCATTTTTTTGTCCCAGACAGTCTGAAGCTCCCCCTCCATTGAGCCAATAAGACCATTTTAAAGCTGACCTTTGAGGAAGAAATTCCTCCTCATCTCAGTCTTAAATGGCCGACCCCTTATCCTGAGACTGTGACCCCTGGTTCTAGACTCCCCAGCCCGGGGGAAACATCCTGCACCTACCCTGTCCTAGTCACCTCCAGGAGACTGTCTAGTTTTCATTAACATTTACTGGGTCCTAAGTATGTGATGCTGAATGGCTTTGCCCAGTAGCTGTCTAGAGATAGATATGAAAGTTAACCCTCTAACAATATTCCCAAATAGTAGATTTCCCAGAAACTTAATAGGAAGAAAAGCCCTTTAATACTGTGGTACTGGGTGCATGAAACCATGTACCTTCAGGGCCCATATCATTACTTGTTCTGTTACCTCTTCACCGTGCAATTGGATGAGTTGCAACTTAACAATAACAATTGCATTTATATAGCGCCTTTAACATAGTAAAACGTCCCATGGTGCTTCACAGGAGCGTTATCAAACAAAATTTAACACCGAGCCACATAAGGAGATATTAGCACAGGTGAGCACAAGCTTGGTCAAAGGCGTGGCTTTTAAGGAGAGTCTTAAAGGAGGAAAGAGAGGTAGAGGTGGAGAGGTTTAGGGAAGGAGTTCCAGAGCTTGGGGCCTGTTCGAAATTGACTGTTCAGTCGAAACGTAACAAGCTAAGAGAGTGAGTCATTGTCAGAGTTTTGCTGAGCTCAAAACTTCCTCCCCCTCCTCTTGAACTTTGCTCCCTTGTGAGGTGAAACCCCACCAGATAATATCAGTAATGCATTTAAATTCCTCCGGCTGCTAGTTTAACAAAGGTACGAGCCAGTTTAAAATAAACGAGTGAAGCCATTCATTGAAAGGTGAACAGATGAATTTTCTACCAACATGTTACGGGATCTGTTGGGGATGTCACACTGGGAGCGGGGGTGGGGGGGGGAGTGGGTTTTAAATGAGTTGGTCGAGAGTGCCTTCAGACTGACTTCATTGAACTACTGCCCTCTGTATATCTGCAAGGTCTAAGTGTGGTCCTTACCTCCTCCCCATCGCAAGCACCTCGCCAAGTCATTCCCGGTTCCCAGCGGCAGAATGGCTACAGGCGGCTTTACAGAAAAGCGCATTTTATCTGAAAGCAAAATAAAGGTGGTTGTCACAGGAGATCCGGGAGGTCTTTGAAATAAATATTTGTTCATTACAGCACCAATTGACAGCAAACCACAAAGAAATACTGACGACAGACGAGGCGGGCACATTCCAAGTAAATGCAAACAGCTCTGGACCAATGGAGGGACAATAGCAAAGGAAAACGTGAGGGATGTGAGGCAGGCACAGAGGCAAAAAACCAGATTTTCAGGTCATTATCACATTGCTGTTTGTGGGAGCTTGCTGTGCGCAAATTGGCTGCCGCATTTCCTACATTGCAACAGTGACCACACTCCAAACAAAGTACTTAGTTGGCTGTAAAGCGATTTGAGACGTCCGGTGGTCATGAAAGGCGCTATATAAATGCAAGTCTTTCTTTCGTTCTAGTTCCTGCATTTTCACCAGCAACCTGCAAACCCCCGCATTGGGGCCTAGTTCCCTCTTTGGCGCAGAGGTGCAGTGTGACTTCGGAGCCTGGTTGAGCTCACGTTTTACTTTAGCGCATGCGGACTCCTGGCACCATTCACAACAACTCGAGCCTGTTCGTGCTGGTGCGCAAGCGTGCAGCCAATCAGCTCGCAGCTCTTAGTGCTGCTGCATCGTCCGGAAACACCGCCCAGCCCCGAGAGCACTTGTGGGAGGGACTGAGGCCGACTCTGGAGGCCTGCCCCACAGACAAGGCCCCACAGGTTAGAGCTGAGGGTCTGAGGGGAGGCTAGGATGCACTCTCGGTTCCCCAATAACAAGAGAGGTAAGGGAGACAATTATGGGGCGGGTCAGCATCATATCCACTGGCCGCCATACAAGGCTGTGTGGAGGTGGCCCTCGGTTTGAAGTAAGCGGTGCGTGTGAGTGCCACTTGCTAGATGTGGCTGCTCTTAGCAACTACTTATACTGCTACGACCCGCTAGCCAAGGTGTTCTGAAGAGCCTCCAGTTACTTGATGTAAGGACAGTGTAGAAGACAGGCAATGAGGATACTTGAAAAGGATTTCCAAACCGAGACAGGAGACAGCAGAGAGTTGTTGAGGCCAGTTCATTGGATATATTCAAGAGGGAGTTAGATGTGGCCCTTACGGCTAAAGGGATCAAGGGGTACGGAGAGAAAGTGGGAAAGGGGTACTGAGGTGAATGATCAGCCATGATCTTATTGAATGGTGGTGCAGGCTCGAAGGGCCAAATGGCCGACTCCTGCACCTATTTTCTATGTTTCTATGACATTGCGGAGTGGGTGTTGGGATGGCGGGGGGGCATTTGCTGTCTGCCTGTAGCCAAATATAGAGAGAACCGAGCAAAGTAAGCTGCTCACTTGCCTTCCCTGCCAATCGCCTACGCCTCTGTCAGTGCGCACTGGGATTGTGGTCTCGATTAGCTGAAAAGTGCCCTCTCCTTCAATGCGTACTGTTTTTTTTCTTTGCAGGGCACAGACAGACCGAGGGTGGCGGGGGGGCGGGAGGTGATGGCTGGGAGGTCCTATTTGGGGACGCGGGCTGATGGAGACAACAACGCCCCAGATTTGTGAAATAACATGAGCTCCAGCAGGTTTGGTGCAAATGTTTTGGAGTTGCCGCTATTTGTTTGCCTCTGCGGTTGGCTACGCATGTCAGTAATCTCTGTTGATGCACCGTCGACAGGGCATCAGCTCGCTGCTTAAATGTGGCGCCGGACGCGCTGCATATTGGCTGGTCCTGAATGCGGTGTCTGGCTGGCGCTTGGAAGGACTCAGTGGTGACTTTGACTGCGACGGACAGCCCCAGCAGTCTGTGGCACTCTCACTGTGTTGGGTAGGAGTGCGTGTGAATTATCCAATGCCTTGAAGGGTAGGCTGCCACTTCTGGGATCCAGTCAATGCACAGGAGCCGCTGGTCCTACGTGGCCGTACTGAGTCGGGTCTTGTGTCTGAGCCTTGCTGGAGCTCACTCTCACTCTGCCCGCTCTCCCTCAGCCTCTCCAGGCGGCTTCTGCCGATTTCATGCCGGCTTCAAGTGTGGGCGATTAGCGCAACGTGCGAATGCGCTGCAGCAAAGCTAATGAGCTCGTTTGCCTTTAATTGGGGGCTCGCGAGCACGAAACCAGCAACCGAAAGCCTGAGACCACAGTGTGTGCGTTAAGGTGCATCACAGGCACGAGCGGCAGAGTGTGAGGGCAAAGTGCAGGCGGCTATTGATGCAAAACGCGCAAAAGCACTGCGCGATGATGCTCGATTAGCGTGCGCTATCTCCAACGCTCAGAGGAAATTAAACCCCTGTAACTGTAACACACGTCAACAAAATCAGAAACATTTGACCACTGGTCAAGGAGGAGAAGGAGTCATGACAGGAGAATTTACATCGGCTCAATTTATGGCCTTGAATCTGAGACATTTGTCCAACTCTTAACTCCAAATAAACAACCATCTCAGGAGACAGAAAGTTCTGTTGCTCCTTTGTGTGGATGTGTGCCTCCCGTGTGAAGAGAGCAGCACCGATCCAGCATTACTGGGCAAGGGCTAGCAACACAAAACTACCCAACCAATTTGGCACTAATTGTCAATCTGAAACACAGAGGCCACAGGGGTAGCTGATGGCAAATGGAAAAATCTCACACTGGTGCAGCAAAGGAAGCTCTACTGAGATTGCAACTGAGGCGCATTATTGGAGCAGAGTGCAAAGAGAGCTTTACTCTGTATCTAACCCCCTGCACCTGCCCTGGGAGTGTTTGATGGGACAGTGTAGAGAGAGCTTTACTCTGTATCTAACCCCCTGTACCTGCCCTGGGAGAGTTTGATGGGACAGTGTAGAGGGAGCTTTACTCTGTATCTAACCCCCTGTACCTGCCCTGGGAGAGTTTGATGGGACAGTGTAGAGGGAGCTTTACTCTGTATCTAACACCCGTGCTGTACCAGCCCTGGGAGTGTTTTATGGGACAGTGTAGAGGGAGCTTTACTCTGTATCTAACCCGTGCGGTACCTGCCCTGGGCGTGTTTGATGGGACAGTGTAGAGGGAGCTTTACTCTGTATCTAACCCGTGCTGTACCTGCCCTGGGCGTGTTTGATGAGACAGTGTAGAGGGAGCTTTACTCTGTATCTAACCCCCTGTACCTGCCCTGGGCGTGTTTGATGGGACAGTGTAGAGGGAGCTTTACTCTGTATCTAACCCCCTGTATCTGCCCTGGGCGTGTTTGATGGGATAGTGTAGAGGGAGCTTTACTCTGTATCTAACCCATGCTGTACCTGCCCTGGGCATGTTTGATGGGACAGTGTAGAGGGAACTTTACTCTGTATCTAACCCGTGCTGTACCTGCCTCTGGTTTGATGCTGCTACTGGGTGACTGAAATGGAAAGCATTCCAGTTACCAACTCTAACATGCCCCTTTTGAGGAGCAGAAACATTTTTTGTGTGATCGAGGATAAATTGTTTCCTATGTAATCTTCACTAATTGCCTATGGGTGGCATATATTCATAAGAAAAATATGATAACATGTTTAAAGCATGTTTTTATTGAGTTGAAAGGTCATTAAAGCATACAATACCAATAGAGTCAAGAATCCATCCCACAGTGCCATCGCCTCCACACACCAAGACACGGATATTCGGCACATCGTGAAAGAATTTCAGCCTGCAAGAGAGGGAAGCATTATCAAGATTCCAAACTGAGCAACAGAGCCCTCCTGTTGACCCACTGGCTTTTCAATTGCTTCAACAGTTTGGGTCGACTTCACACTCTGATCTTCTGCGGATCCTCAGCCTAAAATGGCGACTAGGCCCGAAGCCTTGAGTCTGCAGAATCCTCCCCCACTCCCTGTAAATACTATCCCGCCAATCAGTCTCTGGCTGCAGGTTTAAGGTGGAGGAACTTCTCGTGTGCGCCCTAGCTCGCGTTGAACACACCTCCCAAACATCTCCCTGGTGTCTGGAGTAGTAATGGAGACTGTGTGAGAAACGGGAGTTCGACTTATTAAAGGGCCTAACAAAGGGGCCTTGCATTGAATTCCTCAGTGCTTCCGACACAACACGGGTAGATAGGGCTTGCTCACAGTGGGAGGAAGGCGAACTGAATCCAACACTAAGGGGTCGAAATTCGGTTTGTTACGCCACCCGTTAGTGCTGGGGAGGGGCGGTTCACGGGCGGCTAAGTGCTTACCGTCACGGTGGAGCGGGTTCCTCGCCTCCCGAAAACTTCAGTTGGTGCGGTGGGGGCGGCTCGCCAAGAGGTAGCGCTCGCTGCGCGCTCGGCCGCCACCCACGTGGTGACGTCATCGAGCGTGCTACGCCCCCTTGGCGCGCGGCTGCGCGATTCGGCCGGTTCGGCGGCCTTACCGGCAGGCGTTTGGGAAAGCTGTCGGGACATCGGGGGGGGGGGGGGGGGGGATCCCGGGGCGGTATTGTCCGGGGATCAAGGGAAGTTATTAACTGAAATATTTTCAGCGTACATTTATTAATGGCGCCAGTGGGGAAGTGTGGGTGTGGGTGAACGACATTTTCGAAAACTTTTTTGTTTGAACAGTTTTATCCGCCCGGATGCTGACAGCCTACCGTCGGGGAATTGAGGCGGCCTCCTGCATTACCGCGCTGTTGCTGGCCGAGGACCCAGTGTGCTACGTCTCTTTTAGCGCTGCTCCCTCACCTTTGGGGAAAAATACTGAATTTGGCAGTTTGTGGCGAAAAATCACCCTTCGGGCGGCGTTAACACCTCACAAACGGCGGTGCCAAATGTCGACCCCTAGGCGTACCTGAGACAGTGGGGAATCACCAATCCAGAGTGTGGCTCAGAGAGTGGAGAAAGCCCCAGGCTGTCCTGAGGGAACGGTGTCCCACAGGTGTCAAACACAGGGTTCAGAGGGCACATGTTACCATTAATGTCAAGCCCAGCAGTTACATTTCCGAGATGCTGCTTTCTCTGCCCGTGAGGAGGCAGCGCTGAAGAGGAGTGTTACGCTGCTCTCGAAATATCGTGGCGTTGTATTGTGAATGATTGGGGTCAGCACGGTTACTGAATCAACCTACCAAACAAGCTTCCCTTGTTGCGCCATTATTATTTTGGTGTTCATATTTTAACTTTCCACAGAAAACAGCCGTTGAAAATGAGGACCCAACAAGGACCTCTGAACATTGGATGTATTTACAGAGAATGAGGTGTCAGAGTGACTCTAAAGTGGACACAGGAGGTGACTGTTGCTGCTGCGATCGAGCGATTGGAACAGTAAAGATTTGTTCAGTATTGAAGTGTCAAGCAGGCAGTGCGAGCCTTCTGCTGCGCGGAGAGCTTTTTCCGATGGCCGATGGAATATTTTATTGATTGTCAAGGATTCGGTTGCACTTTAAATAATGTGCGCGCAAAGATTACTGAGTGCGGAAGTCCATGATTCCGTTCCACCTCCATTAGTGCAGTCGAATGCCGATACGGGCACATCCTGGACGCCCTGTGGAGGGGGAGGGGCGGAGAGGGTTGTGGGAGAGGACGATGCAATGCCGCACAGCCACAAGAGGGCGCAATCTGCAAGCCCGGCTTAAAGGTTCAGGAGCTGCAGCTCATTGGTCCCTTTTATAAGAGGGCCGGTTTAAAAAAAAAGCACACAGAGCCATTTCTGGGGTTTCCCAGGTCATGCCCCCCAGGCTGGAAATCCCCATGAGCCCTGCATCAGTCGCTCCAGTGACCCGGGTGCCCATACCTTGCTGGCATCCGCGTCGCTTGGGGCAAAGGAGGCGGGGCAGTGGGAATTCTGGTGAATGACAACGCCCTGCCTGCCCCGCCTCCTTCCTGATGTCAGACCAGGGGGGAGAGGAGGAGAATTTCTTTAACGCGGCGAGATGTTGCGACCTGGAAGGGCGGTGGAAGCCGATTAAACAGCGACTTTCAAAAGGCAGTTGGATAAATACTGGAAAAGGAAACGTTTGCTGGGCTACGGGGCAGGAGCGAGGGGGGGGGAGGTGGGGGGGGGGGGGGAATGAATTGGATCGCTGTACCAACGAGCCGGCGCAGGCACGATGGGCCGAATGGCCTCCTTCTGTGCCGTAGGATTCATACTAATCCTCATGTGCTAGCCAGGCAGTGACACTGTGGCACAGGTCCGTGAAAGATTGTGTGGAATAATGACACAAAGCTAAAGTGTCGGGTTGCACACTGTAAAACTTGCTATTCCAAGTCCTCAAACAGTGGCGGCACATGGATCCAGACAATTTTTGGTTAAAACATACACACAACTGCCATTATTCCTTTGACATCACATATTACACTTAGCGACAGCAATAGTTACATGCTCCATCCCCTTTTTGCTCGGGTGCAAAGGAAAGAACTTTTCGAAGATATCACGGATATGTACGCGAGAGTATGACGCCCTCCATCTCAAAGGCACGTGTGAATTAGAACTTCCAGCAGCATGTGAAAAAATGTTTCCGGAGTCAGGGAGTGTGTTTACTGGAGCAGGTGATCAGTCTTACCATAAGGAGCTCTGCTGGGAGGCAATGGTTTGAACACGGGCCGCCAGGTTTTTTTTGCAAAAAGCAGAAGAGTGCGCCTTTAAGGAGTTGGCCTTCTGGGTAGTTCTGCGTAGCCAATCAGGATAAAAAGCATGGCAGCGTTGGGAACGTGTTGCGGTTTTCAGCTCGTTAAGGCGCCTCGTTAACGGTTTAACTGTTTAATTGCCGCCACAGTCCCGTTGTCTGTTCAGTTGTGCGCCCGCTTTAGCGCGTCCAAACCCAGCCCAAAGAGTAACATTGCGCTTTGCAGAGTGCGAGTTCCAGCTCACCAGAGATTGGCAGCACCCCATCCACCACCTTCAACACTCACTCCCTCCACCACCGGCGCACCGTGGCTGCAGTGTCCACCATCTACAAGATGCACTGCAGCAACTCACCAAGGCTTCTCTGGCAGCACCTCCCAAACCCACGAGCTCTACCACCTAGAAGGACAAGGGCAGCAGGCGCATGGGAACACCACCACCTCCACGTTCCCCTCCCAGTCACACACCATCCTGACTTGGAAATATATCGGCCGTTCCTTCATCGTCGCTGGGTCACAATCCTGGAACTCCCTCCCTAACAGCACTGTGGGAGCACCTTCACCACACGGACTGCAGCGGTTCAAGAAGGCGGCTCACCACCACCTTCTCGAGGGCAATTAGGGGATGGGCAATAAATGCCGGCCTTGCCAGCGACGGCCACATCCCAGGAATGAATTTTTAAAAAAAGGAAAGCACAGTTTCCCCAGAAACAGTGCACACAAGAAATTTGAATCACAAGACAGAACAAGAGTTTCATGGAGAAAGTTGATAGACATTTAGGGTCAAGGTTAGGGTTAGGGGAGGAATCAATGAGATGCACTAAATGGAGAGAGTTGTCTCCTAACCCAAATCACTGATGTGGATTTTCGCAGGCTCTGGGAATTGTTCTGCAAAAGTGTAGCCCAGCATACGATGCAATGTGTGGTACAAGTAGCATTCACGTCAAAAAGCTGCTTCTACATTCACTGACTATGTGGGCATTGGCTGAGAACAGGATTGGGCCTACCCTCTCCTCCGTAATAGCCTACTACGCAGGCTCACACATGAGGAAACAGCTATGTGGGCGAGGCACCGGCAGTGCCTGTGGAACTGGACCCAAGCGAGGAGCCAGGGCCCTCAGACGGGGAGGGGAGGGCGGATTGGATCAAACCGGAAGGTGTCACGGTGAGCCTGGCGCGGGTCTGACATGTACTGTGATCGTGACCTCACCGTGGCCCTCCTGGCCGCAGCCACCTCAATCAAATGCTGTTGCCGTGCCGATGACATCGTCGGGCCGCGGCGTGAACATTTAAGCTAGGCCCCCGCAATGTCCACAGTCTGTGCAAAACACTATTGGCACTGGCTGAACATTGCACTTTGAGACTTGGTTCGGGATGCAGTGACCTGTGAAGGAGAGCCCTGCGCCATCCCTTGGTGTGACTGTCAGAAGCTCGCCGCTGTTTAGGGCTGGCCCCCGGTTTTTATCGGAGCTCCAGGGCACGCCCAAGGGGGCCATCAGCCGGTCCAGGCAGCGGGCGGTCGAGGGGGTCGTTCAGCCCGACTGCCCGCCTCTCTTCCGCGGTTACATCCGAGCCAGGGTGTCCTTAGAGATGGAGCACGCGGTGTCCACCAGTACGCTCGCGGCCTTCCGCGAGAGGTGGGCGCCGGAGGGACTGGAGTGCATCATCACCCCCGGCAACCAAATTTTAATTAGATTTAAGTTTATTGGCAAAAGATAATTTGATTAATGTGTCGGTTTTAGTGCCCCCTTCCCCCCTTTAATCAGGAGGCACTTGTATTAAAGTTTGCCATCGAATTTACCCCTTTAATAAGGGGGCATTTGATTTATAGGTGCAATTAAAATAGTTGTACAGGACGACAGAATGTGCCAGTGGCTCAGTGAACACAGGGCTCTATTTTCATTTTCTCCAGCCAGAGGACGAGTGATGCCTGTGGGACAAGTGTTGGTACCTTCGGGAGCGGGGGGCAAATATCAGAAAATACATCACAACACTGAGGACGGAATGGCCTTTTAACCCACGGATCCTGCTCCTACTCCAAACATTTTCTTCAATCGTGGGGCATCCCTTTCATCTCCCGGAGGAACTTTCGATGAAACGCCAAACGTAATAAAGCAAAATGCGACACTTATCCAGCCTCACGCCTCCCGCTGTCCCACTGTGACTGGTTACCCTCCACAGGTGACGACCCCTGGCTCACTGGGGCCTGCAAGGCCTTTGGCCGTCTCGGCCTGTGTCTAGCTCCACACACCCTGCATTTGGGGACCTCCAGCTGACCAGCCCCCCAGAGAAATGGCCCAAACAGCTGAAAACGCAATCACGGCAGAGGGTCACGGGGAACCCGGCAGAAATCTTTACTCTCGTCGCCGAACAGGGTACGTGCTGTAACATGGAGCTCCACCTCGTGGACTACTGCGCCACCTGGTGGGTGACTGTGGTAATGCAACTGCTCGCGTAAATAACATTCCTGTGTAATGGAGCCACCTTGTATGTGTGTGTTTGTGATGTCGTACGGAAGATATTGCATTTGCCAAGCTTCTTTTTTTTAGTGAGGGTGTTACTTGACACCCCATCAAGCTGCTTCACAGGGATATAGCACCTTAATCCCTTGAAGCACGAGGCAGACTTCATTCAGTGACTGAGAACTAAGCAGTAAAAACACGCTACAAATTAGAAACAGCAAATTCTCCACCTGATTGCCAAAACGTGACATCGGTCCATTGAGACTCTCAGGCATCAACAGTTATACTGTGTCATACTTGTTATACTCACTCAAGGATATAAGAGATTGGAAAATATTCACTTTGTGTTTTGCAGGGACCTTTCCCGCGCAATGACTGCCATTCAATTAAATCGGATCAGTGCTTTCATTTAGCCTTACCCTGGTTTCGGACCATCTTTGGCCAGGTTGAACACTTGTCTTGGATTTAGAAGGTACTGGAACTTTCTTAAGACCCTGTAAACATACAGTGACAGAATATTAGCACCCTGTAGCTACCGTGTTATAGAAACATAGGTGCAGGAGTAGGCCATTCGGCCCTTCGAGCCTGCACCACCATTCAATATGATCATGGCTGATCATGCAACCTCAGTACCCCATTCCTGCTTTCTCTCCATATCCCTTGATCCCCTTAGCTGTAAGGGCCACATCTAACTCCCTTTTGAATATATCTAACGAACTGGCCCCAACAACTCTCTGTGGTAGAGAATTCCACAGGTTCACCACTCTCTGAGTGAAGAAGTTTCTCCTCATCTCGGTCCTAAATGGCTTACCCCTTATCCTTAGACTGTGACCCCTGGTTCTGGACTTCCCCAACATCGGGAACATTCTTCCTGCATCTAACCTGTCCCGTCCCGTCAGAATGTTATATGTTTCTATCAGATCTCCAGAATCCGCATGGGGATGGGTTTCAATAACACTGTCCACTCAACGGGTCTTTGTGGACAAGCCAGCCAATGAGCTGCGGGGGCCCCTGTGTGCGCTTTTTGTGGAGTCCCTGATTCACTGAATCGTTTGGACACATAGGACCCAGAATTGAGAACTGATGAAAATCTGCTTGTTTGGTTTTCCCATTTCTGTTTTTTTTCCCCTATTTCTTGTGGGAGGATGATGCCTCTATAAATGGAAGAAAGACTTGCATTTCTATAGCGCCTTTCATTACCTCAGGAAGTCCCAAAGCGCTTCACAGCCAATGAAGTACTTTTGGAGTGCAGTCACTGTTGTAATGAGGGAAATGCAGCAGCCAATTTGTGCACAGCAAGCTCCCACAAACAGCAATGTGATAATGAGCAGATAAACTGTTTTAGTGATGTTGGTTGAGGGATAAATATTGGTCGGGACACCGGGGAGAACTCCCCAGCTCTTCTTTGAATAGTGCCCCATCGGAGCAGGCCGGGGAGTGGAAGGAGCAGAGTGGCGGCCTAGCCCAGCAGGCTGAGCGACCCCCGGCCTGCGAGCACCATGGGAGCAGGCCGGGGAGCAGAAGGAGCAGAGTGGCGGCCTAGCCCAGCAGGCTGAGCGGCCCCCGGCCTGCGAGCACCATGGGAGCAGGCTGGGGAGCAGAAGGAGCAGCGTGGTGACATACCACTCCAGGGAGCAGCACGTGCTGGAGCAGGGGAGCAACGGCAGTGAAGAGGGACGTCACCAAGATCCAGGTCGGTGATTGGAGCGAGGGCAGGTACTGCAGGAGCGGCGAGGTCAGGGCGAAGGAGCGGCGAGAGTTTGTAGAGGGACGTGACCGGGGCCCAGGAGAGGCGAGAGTTCGGGGCCCGGAAGAGGCGAGTGCCCAAGGGCAGCACGGGCCCAGCCCACACTGCGATATGTGTGCACACTAGGTCCGTGCAGCAGAGCTGATCTCCAGTGGTCCTGGTTAACCCTTGCCACTGGACCAAGACCGAGCTCTGTCAAGCCCGTGTGGTGGCTGGTGTGCAACGGTCACCCCACGTTAAAAAAATCCACCCACAGGCATCTTCCACCCTTCAGGATGTAGTTCGGGATCCGGAATATCAGGTCCTTCATTGAAACACCTGTGAACTTTCTGACGTGGAAGCAAGTCATCCTTGACTCGAGGGACTGTCTATGATGATGATAGGATCTGTTACAACTGCGAGAGTAGATGGGGCCTTGGTTTAACATCTCATCTGAAAGACAGCGCCTTGTACTGTGTTGCACTAGAGTATCCGCCTAGAGGTGTACTGGTTTGAATAGGCATAATAAGCTTGTGTTAATATAAAATATATATTTACACTTGAAAGATTGGTACTGCAGTGGTTATAAGGACTATACAAGGTTAGGCTAGAGTTTAAGAGACATTACCTCATTAGCCATCCATGGGAAGAGATAAGAAATATTATTGCTACATAGTAAATCATTTACAAATACAGAGGGGGGAAATGGTTTGAATAGGCTTGTGTGATGAATGTACTGGGAAGAGATAAGGCTCGAGAACAAATGGGCAATTATGTGTGGAATGTCTGCAATAAACAAGATATCAAAGGCATGCACAACAAATGGTAACAGCTAATATTAACACCAGATGCTAGCAGCTGTATCAACAGCATACACAGACACTGCGATGAGATATTGCACCGACGAGATTAAACCCATAAAAGACCAAATACACTGGAGCTCCTGGGGGACCGCCCATCGAGTCTTGCTGGGGCTTGCATCAGCAGGCAAGGCAACGCAACTTCCTGAAGGAGTCCTCAGTATGTGAGTTTAATACCTATACCTCATGTGCATGTAAGGCTTTAGGGTGGAAATTCGCTCACACCTCAGTTGGGGCGGTGTCCCGGGCGGGACGTCAAATTTTGCGCCGGGAAATGGTTTGCATCTCCAGCCGCAAAATTCATCGGCTGGGCCCTGAGTGTGTGGCGGAGCGCTAAGGGAGACGTTCCACACCTCTGTTGGGGCGCTAAGCCGGATGAACAAGGGAAAGTCTTGAGCTAAACAGCCGGCCTGGGAGCGCCACAACAGAGGCCTCGGTGGAGGGGGGAAACACCAATACATAGCTCACACCACCACAACATAAATCATTAAGCAACCACACTTACCTCAGGTTGGCATTCCTTCCCTCACTGCAGCCGCTACAGCTCGGACCGCCCGCTTTCCCAGGCGGTCCCACTAGGAGGCGCTAAGGGTTGGGCGGACACCAAAAATCAAGCCGGCGTCACAACCGGGGGCGTTGCCCACCGACTTGCCTCTCCCGGCCGGGACTGCTCCGCGCCCCCCGCAAACCCCGCACCGAATGTCCCGGCGGGGCGCTGGAAGTTGGCCGCACGGGCGCAAGTGCTCTCTGCCGCCATTGCCAACCCTCCAGGGCGCTAACAGGGGCGGCAGTAGACCGAATTTCCACCCTGAGTCATCTCATTGACTTGACTTAATAAAGAGTTTTACCCAGATATTTCAGTGTTCCCAAGTCCTCCAGGCCAGGGCCAAGATCACCCCAACCTCTGTCGTCGAGCTACAGGGCGATGCCTGCGTCTGCGCACATTCAGACGCTGAACTCCAGGATATAGTCGACGTATTTACTGAGGCGTACGAAAGCATGGGCCTTACGCTTAACATCCGTAAGGCAAAGGTCCTCCACCAGCCTGTCCTCGCCGCACAGCACTGCCCCCCAGTCATCAAGATCCACGGCGCGGCCCTCGACAACGTGGACCATTTCCCATATCTCGGGAGCCTCTTATCAACAAGAGCAGACATTGACGACGAGATTCATCACCGCCTCCAGTGCGCCAGTGCAGCCTTCTGCTGCCTGAGGAAAAGAGTGTTTGAAGACCAGGCCCTCAAATCTACCACCAAGCTCATGGTCTGCAGGGCTGTAGTAATACCCGCCCTCCTGTAAGGATCAGAGGCATGGACCATGTACAGAAGGCACCTCAAGTCGCTGGAGATATACCACCAACGATGTCTCCGCAAGATCCTACAAATCCCCTGGGAGGACAGACGCACCAACATCAGTGTCCTCAACCAGGCCAACATCCCCAGCATTGAAGCACTGACCACACTCGATCAACTTCGCTGGGCAGGCCACATAGTTCGCATGCCTGACACGAGACTCCCAAAGCAAGTACTCTACTCGGAAATTGTCCATGGCAAACGAGCCAAAGGAAACGTTACAAGGACACCCTTAAAGCCTCCCTGATAAAGTGCAACATCCCCACTGACACCTGGGAGACCCTGGCCAAAGACTGCCCTAGGTGGAGAAAGTGCATCCGGGAGGGCGCTGAGCACCTCGAGTCTCATCGCCGCGAGCATGAAAAGGTCAGGCGCAGGCAGCGGAAGGAGTGGGCAGCAAATCAGTCCCACCACCCCTCCCCCTTCCCCCAACGAATGTCTGTCCCACCTGTGACAGGGTCTGTGGCTCTCGTATTGGACTGTTCAGCCACCAAAGGACTCACTTCAGGAGTGGAAGCAAGTCTTCCTCGATTCCGAGGGACTGCCTATGATGATGATGACAATATCTGATAATACTTCCATGTAAAGGCAATAGGGATGCATAACTACCCTATTAAACCCAACACAGTCGAGATGTTGTGCTCAACTGTCTGGAGTGGCATCTGAACCTACAACCTTTGGAATCGAAGGCGAGAGTACTGTCACTGATCCACAACCCACTGTGACTTGTTTTCTTCCCATTCGGGCACTGAATATGAATAGATGCTTTTGGTAATGATCTGGTACTATTCAAACACCAAGACTAGAAATGAACTAGTTTTTGTAGTTAATGAAAGACCTCTATGAATGTAGACACTTTTTAGCTGAGAGTGTTGTCTGAATTTACTCGATTCAAAAGCCGGCCATTCAAAACGGCGGTGGCAGTGACCTTCCTGCAGACACAGGCGCGAGACGTGAATTAGTTGGTAGAAGAGGCAGAAAAACGTGCAGTCCTGACACACCGTGAACACTGCCTGTGGGGATAAATGCCACACCTTCCAGTCAGCTTTGGAGCGGGGGTGGGGGGGGGGGGTGAATTTGGTCTTTGACAATTGCGCGGAACAAGCTCATGGAGAATCAGCAGCTCGCTTCCTGATCGTCAATTCCAACGGACGCGGGTCTAAAGCGGGCAATAGTTTCACGCTCGCGGCGAAGACCAACTTCACCCCCCCCATTGGCTTTCTGGTTTCCCACTAAATTTGAACATCGACTGAGCCGTGGAGGATGACATCAATGCCAATCTTGGAACAAGAAACAAGGCAGTGACTCAACAGACAGCAAAGAAACAGTCATGGTGGGGGCCGGGTCGGGGGGGGGAGAGGTGAATTTTAACTCCCAGTGGAAACCGGGCGGAACATAAGAACATAACGTAAGAAATCGGAGCAGGAGTTAAAAGCTAGCGGCTCTTTTTCCCGCTCCAATACCGCCCCGCGGTGATATTAACGTCAGGCGGTGAATGTCTGCTAATCAGGGTCCTGTCATGAGACACAATCCGGAGGCCATTTTAACGGCGGACTGGATGCAACATCTAGCCGTGGTCGCTCCGACCAGCTGGTGCAGGGGGGGGGCACGACCGATTGTCCTCCCAATAGTGGCGGAGGGAGGACCAGTTCATGGACATTCGTGCACCCCGGGATAGCCCACCAGCTCTGGGTAGGTAGGTGGGTCGAGTTGTGGGTGGGGTGGGAGCCTCCATTCTTGGGGGGCTTGGCGGGAGGACCGGGGTATTTTGGTGAAGCTCCGAAAGAGCATTCCTGTTCCTCCCAGCCCCACAAAAACAAATAAAGAGCTACCCTCAGCCCGAAGGTAATGCATTTGGGGAGGGCTAACAAGGCAATGGAATACACATTAAATAGTAGGACACTGAGAAGCGTAGAGGAACAAAGGGACCTTGGAGTGCAGGTCCACAGATCCCTGAAGGTAGCAGGCCAGGTAGATAAGGTGGCTAAGAAGGTATATCGATACTTGCCTTTATTAGCCGAGGCATAGAATACAAGAGCAGGGAGGTTATGCTTGAACTGCATAAAACACTGGTTAGGCCGCAGCTGGAGTACTGCGTGCAGTTCTGGTCACCACATTACAGGAAGGATGTGATTGCACTAGAGAGGGTACAGAGGAGATTTACGAGGATGTTGCCTGGACTGGGGAATTTTAGCTATGATGAAAGATTGGATAGGCTGGGGTTGTTTTCTTTGGAACGGAGGAGGCTGAGGGGAGACCTTATTGAAGTGTATGACATTATGAGGGGCCTGGATAGAGTGGATAGAAAGGGCCTATTTCCCTTAGCAGAGGGGTCAACAACCAGGGGCTATAGATTTAAAGTAATTGGTCGGGGGTTTAGAGGGGATTTGAGGGGAAATTTCTTCACCCAGAGGGCGGTGGGGTCTGGAACTCACAGCCTGAAAGGGTGGTAGAGGCAGAAACCCTCACCACATTTAAAAAGTACTTAGATGTGCACCTGAAGTGCTGTAACCCACAGAACTACGGACCGAGAGCTGTATTAATGCTTGGGGGTCACCAGACACCAGAGGGCGCCGCGGTCGGAGGTCATCGGGCTGTACGCATATGGCATGTGTGCTTGGTCACCTGTATATATCACCTGTTTTTGTCACGCTGGCACTCTCGGGCTGGAATAAAGATGGATCTGGTTGCACCTGAGTGAGTTTACAGTAACCAGACTCTTGAGTCATTACAATTGGCGATGAGGTAATTTAAGAACCTTCGCATGCACAATGGGCATGGTTGGAATCCTGGAGAGATTCGTGGAGGGCGAGGATTGGGAGGATTTTGTCAACCACCTGTGGCCAATGGCATGGAGGCAGAGGCCTACGCAATTAAGCGCAGGGCAGTTCTCCTCACTGTTTGTGGTCCGAAAATCTACGGCCTCATGAAGAGTCTTCTCTCGCCTGTATGTCCGGTGGTAAAAGGGTACGAGGAATTGTGTACGTTGGTGGGTAACCATTTGAAGCCAAAAGAGGGGATCATCATATCACTCTACCATTTCTACACGCATGTTCATGCTGAGGGCCAGGACGTGTTGGGATTTGTCACCGACCTGCGACGGCTTGCTGAGCTGTGTAAGTTCGGGAACATGCTGGAAGACATGCTGCGTGATGTCTTCGTGATAGGCATCAGCCATGATGTGATCCTCAGGAAGCTGTTGGCTGCAGAGACGCTAGATTTGAAAAAGGCCATCGCGACTGCTCAGGCTTGCATGATGACCGATGATAATCTGAGGCAGATATCATCAATGAGTCAGAGTTCCACGGCAAGTACTGTAAACAAGATGGCATTGTCTTCGGGCAGAGCTGTTTACGTGAAACTTGCCGCTGCTCAGAGCCCGCCAACTGGTTCGATCCAGATTTCACCCTGTTGGCGTTGTGGGGGCAATCATCGGCCTCATTAGTGTCGGTTTAGACAATACTCAAGTAATAGCTGTTCGAAAGTGGAGCATCTTCACAGGATGTGTCCACAACAGAGCAAGCATGGTGCGGCTCACCACGTGGTTGATGAGGACCAGTTCAGTGATGGTCCAGATACGCAACCCGAGGAGGCAGTGAATGGACTGTATTCGTTCCTGAGCAAGAGCTAGCCGATAGTCGTTAATGTGAAGCTGAATGGCGTGCCTGTATCAATGGAGCTGGACACGGGTGTGAGTCAGTCGATAATGAGCCAAAGGACATTCGACAAGCTGTGGGACACTAAGGCTGTGAAACCGAAGCTGAGTCCAGTCAATGTCAGGTTGCGTACTTACACTAAGGGACTCACCGGTGCTCGGCAGTGCAGCAATCGAGGTGTCAAATGTCTGTGTGGTTCATGAGCTACCATTATGGATCGTCCCAGGTAATGGTCCAACACTGTTCGGCAGGAATTGGCTCGAGAAAATCAAGCTGAACTGGAATGCTGTCAAGATGTTGTCTTCGGTGGATGATACTTCGTGTGCTCAAGTATTGAAAACATTTCCTTCTTTGCTTGAACCGGGCGTTGGTAATTTTACAGGAACCAAGGTGCAGATTCACCTGGACTCCAATGCAAGGCCTGTCTATTATAAAGCTCGGTCTGTTCCGTACATGATGAGGGAGCAGGTTGAAATTGAGTTCGACAGATTCCAGCGTGAAGGGATCATATCACCGGTCGAATTTAACGAGCAGGTTAGTCCCATTTTTCCTATGTTGAAGAGTGATGGCACTGTCAGGATTTGTGGATACTACAAGGTTATGATTAACCGATTTTCGAAACAGGATCAGTATCCGTTACCGAGGACTGATGACCTGTTCGCCATGCTAGCTGGTGGAAAGTGTTCATGAAACTGGATCTAACGTCGGCGTATATGACCCAGGAATTTGTTGACACTTCGAAGAAACTCACCTGCTTCAACACCCATAAAGGACTGTTCGTCTACAACAGGTGTTCTTTTGGGATTCGTTCGGCTACAGCCATATTTCAGAGGAATATGGAGCGTTTACTGAAGTCCGTTCCTAGAACTGTCGTGTTTCAAGATGACATTCTGGTCACAGGTCACAACACTGCTGAACATCTGAACAATCTTGAAGAAGTCCTACAGCGTCTGGACAAAATGGGACTCAGGCTGAAACGGTCGAAGTGTGTATTTATGGCACCTGAAGTCGAATTCCTGGGGAGGAAGATTGCTGCTGATGGCATCAGGCCCACTGATTCGAAAACCAAGGCCATCAAAAATGCACCCAGGCCTCAGAATGTGACAGAGCTGCGTTCGTTCCTTGGGCTACACAACTACTTCGGTAATTTCTTACCCAGATTGAGCACTTTACTAGAGCCACTGCATGTGTTACTAAGAAAAGGCGACAACTGGGTCTGAGGTACGTCTCAAGATAGAGCCTTTGAGAAAGTCAAGAATCTGCTTTGTTCAAACAAGTTGCTTGTTCATTATGATCCGTGTAAGCGTCTTGTATTGGCCTGTGATGCTTCATCGTATGGGGTTGGCTGCGTACACCAACAAGCAAATGAATCGGGCAAGCTACAATCTGTTGTGTGTATGCTTCGAGAAGGCCGTCTAAATCGGGAAGAGCTTACAGTATGGTAGAGAAAGAAGCTTTGGCCTGTGTGTATGGGGTAAAAAAAATACACCAGTATCTGTTTGGTCTTCGTTTTGAACTAGAAACGGTTCACAAGCCACTCATTTCATTGTTTGCGGAAAACAATTAATACCAATGCATCGTCCCGCATTCAAAGGTGGGCGCTGACATTATCTACCTATGATTACGTGATCCGTCATAGACCTGGTACTGAGAATTGTGCCGATGCACTGAGTCGTCTGCCCTTACCCACAACTGAGATGGAGACGCCTCAACCTGCAGATCTATTGTTAGTAATGGATGGGTTTGAGAGTGAAGGAACCCCTGTCACTGCTCAACAAGTTAGGATCTGGACCAGCCATGACCCTATTTTATCGGTTGTGAAACGGTGTGTACTCACTGGTGATTGGTCTGCCATACCTATGGAGATGCGTGAGGAGACCAAACCCTACAACCGCCGCAAGGATGAGCTGTCCATTCAGTCAGACTGTTTACTGTGGGGTAATCGTGTAATCATGCCTAAGAAAGGTGGAGAAAAATTTATATGTGAACTTCATAGCACTCATCCTGGTATTGTCATGATGAAGTCCATTGCTAGGTCTCATGTATGGTGGCCTGGAATTGACTCTGATCTGGAATCATGCATGCATCAGTGCAATACTTGCATGCAGCTAAGTAATGTACCAGCGGAATCTCCGCTGAGTCTTTGGTCGTGGCCATCCAAACCATGGTCGAGGATCCACATTGACTTTGCGGGCCCGTTCCTAGGAAAGATGTTTTTTGTCATAGTAGATGCACATTCTAAGTGGATAGAGTGTGTTATTATGTCATCCAGCATGTCTACAGCTACCATTGAGAGCCTTCGCATCATGTTTGCTACTCACGGTTTGCCTGACATTGTTGTGAGCGACAACGGATCTTGCTTCACAAGTCTTGAGTTCCAGGAGTTCATGAAACTCAATGGCATCAGACATGTGAGATCAGCTCCATTCAAGCCTGCTTCTAATGGTCAAGTAGAGCGTGCCGTTCAAACGATCAAGCAAAGTATGAAACGTGTAACTCAGGGCTCACTGCAGAGACGGTTGTCATGTATATTGCTCAGTTACAGGTCAAAACCTCTTACGCTTACTGGGGTTCCTCCTGCTGAACTACTGATGAAGAGAAATCTCAAGACCAGGCTTTCTCTTGTTCATCTTGATTTGAATGATCGTGTTGAAAACAGATGTCAAAGTCAGCAATGGTGTCATGATCGTGTTGCCGTGCCACGTGACATCTCAGTCAACGATCCAGTTTATGTACTGAACTATGGTCAAGGTCCAAAGTGGATCGCCGGCACTGTTACAGCCAAGGAGGGTAACAGAATGTTTATTGTCGTGCTCAAGAATGGGCAAACATGCAGGAAACACCTTGCCCAGGTTAAACCGCAGCACACGGATGAACCGGAACCGAGTGAGGAAAATGCAGTTAGTGACCAACCAACCATTGTTCACTCATCAGTGTACTCTGCTGACATTACTGACTCTGAACCTTCAGTCTCTGATGTGGTCAGGACCACTCCCATCAGATCGGCTACTCAGCCGTCAGTCTCAACGGACTCAGAACGCTCGCCCAGAGCCAAAGTTGAACTGAGACGATCAACTTGTGAGAGGAAAGCCCCAGACCGTCTCAATTTGTAAAAAGACTAAAAGGGGTTGTTGTTATGTTTTAATGCTTGGGGGGGTCACCAGACACCAGAGGGCGCCGTGGTCGGAGGTCTTCATGTGCACATGTGGCATGTGTGCTTGGTCACCTGTATATAAGCTGGGTGTCTTTGTCACGCTGGCACTCTCAGGCTGGAATAAAGATGGATCAGGTTGCACCTGAGTGAGTTTATAGTAACCAGACTCTTGAGTCATTACAAGCTGGAAAGTGGGATTAGGGCGGATAGCTCTTTGTCGGCCGGCACGGACATGATGGGCCGAAATGGCCTCCTCTGTGCTGTAAATTTCTATGATTGTATGATTCTGTGATTCTATGATTCTACCTTCGAGGCTGGTCTTTGGCCGAGCTCACTCGAGCGCACAGTGCACACATTCCACTCAGTTGGGTCCTAAAATAGCAATTGGAGGCTCTAGGTACATCTGGCCACCCTTGAGAAGATAGTGCAGGCCACATCGCTGATGGGAAGGGAAGCGGTAAGTCAGTCTCCACCATTTTCCGGTGCGCGACCAGGAATTTCAATGCCTCTGCTGTGGGGGCACAGTCTCAGAAGGGGCCGCCCATTTAAAACTGAGATGAGGAGGAATTTTTTCTCTCAGAGGGTCGTAAGTCTGTGGAATTCTCTGCCCCAGAGAGCTGTGGAGGCTGGGTCATTGAATATAATTAAGGCGAAGAGAGACAGATTTTTGAGCGATAAGGAAGTCAAGGGTTATGGGGAGCGGGCGGGGAAGTGGAGCTGAGTCCATGATCAGATCAGCCATGATCTTATTGAATGGCGGAGCGGGCTCGAGGGGCCAAATGGTCTACTCCTGCTCCGATTTCTTATGTTCCCTATGTCCTTGCCTCTCCCATCCGCGAAACCATGCCCACCGCCCCGCAACTTACCTGAGTGCCGGCATTCGGGTGGCCTGATCTTCGCCCGCCAGCCGCCTCTTCAAGCTTGCTTCAGGGGACGGGCTGTTAGCGAGGCCCGGCCGTTAAACTCAGCGGAACCCTGATCTACACAGCTTGCCCCCAGTGTCTGGATCAGCATTCCAAGGTAACAAGACGGGGGCGATATCTTACCTCTCACCCTGTTTCCCTCCACTTTTCGGGTTGACGAACACCAGCAGTGGGTGTGTTTGAGGTACTGGGATAATCTGTCAATGAGGAGAAGAACAGCAGTCATCAGTTTTGAAAGGGAAATGCCCTCACCCACAGCCTCCATTACAGTTCATTGCAGCAAACAAAGGTTTTCCTTCCCACGGCTAAGCAAGGAGACTAAGGCCATCAATGGTGAGACAGAAAATGAAGGGACAGAGATGAGCCACTCTGTCACTACTTGGCACTGCCAAATTGTGTCAAGAGACACTGGCACAGCTGGCGAGAGCATGACACCTTTTTGCCACCTTGCACTGTTTGTTTCTGAACACCATTAGCTGGACTCGTGCCCAGCGAACTTATTTGGGCCGTCCCACGAGGGCGCTCAATCGGATCCCGGTTGTGCAGCTTCTGGAGGTTCATTGGAGTCCAATAGGTGGAGAACGTTTTCTGGTGGAAAGCTACCTGAAAGCGAGAGTACATGTGTGGGCCATTCTGATACAGCTCGGGGGCAGTGGGTGTGAAACTGGGCAGCTCTCGGGACATCGAAACAGTCCTGTGTAAGTGCAGCACCCACATTAACATGAAGAGAACCCGTGCCAAGGAGAAGCCTTTACAGAGCTCTCTGGTGTGAGGCCTTCATATGGTGCCGCTGTGATGAAGTCTCTCAGGTGAGTAAAATACCTGGAGAACTTTCCCATCCACGGTGGTGATGTCCTGCTCTGTCTCGAAGGATGGGCCCTCCTCCTCTTTCTTCTTCAGGCTGTTCTGCCTGTCCTTGAAAATATAAGGGAAAAGAAAGGCTGGTGTGAGACAAGAGTTCATTCATGCGCAAGACAGGCTAGTTTTCTCCCCCCTTCAAACATGTTCTTGCCCTTGCTTTCCTGTGTCTCTTCACACCACACACAGGGGCCGAAACTGCTCCCCTCCTTAAGGACCATTCCCGGTTCCCAGACGGGGCGGTAAGGCCTTCCCGACCGGGGGCAAGCGGACATTCTGACCCATCCGAAATTGCCCCCGGGGCGGGGGTGGCAGAAACGAGTTCCTGCCTCGTCGGACATGCGCCGATCCCTTACCACCCGGCGGGTGACCCCTTACCGCCCAGGCGGGTGACCCCTTACCGCCCAGCGGGTGACCCCTTACCGCCCAGGCGGGTGACCCCTTACCACCTCGTCGGGCATGCGCCGACTCCTTACCGCCCGGCAGTGACCCCTTACCGCCCGGCGGGTGACCCCTTACCGCCCGGCAGTGACCCCTTACCGCCCGGCAGTGACCCCTTACCGCCCGGCAGGTGATCCCTTACCGCCTGGCAGTGACCCCTTACCGCCCGGCAGTGACCCCTTACCGCCCGGCGGGTGATCCCTTACCGCCCGACAGTGACCCCTTAACGCCCGGCGGGTGATCCCTTACCGCCCGGCAGTGACCCCTTAATGCCCGGCGGGTGACCCCTTACCGCCCGGCAGTGACACCTTACCGCCCGGCAGTGACCCCTTACCGCCCGGCAGTGACCCCTTACCGCCCGGCAGTGACCCCTTACCGCCCGGCAGTGACCCCTTACCGCCCGGCGGGTGATCCCTTACCGCCCGGCAGTGACCCCTTACCGCCCGGCAGTGACCCCTTACCGCCCGGCAGTGACCCCTTACCGCCTGGCAGTGACCCCTTACCACCTGGTGAGTGACCCCTTACCGCCCGGCAGTGACCCCTTACCGCCTGGCAGTGACCCCTTACCACCCGGCAGTGACCCCTTACCGCCCGGCAGTGACCCCTTACCGCCCGGTAGTGACCCCTTACCGCCCGGCAGTGACCCCTTACCGCCCGGTAGTGACCCCTTACCGCCCGGCAGTGACCCCTTACCGCCCGGTAGTGACCCCTTACCGCCCGGTAGTGACCCCTTACCGCCCGGTAGTGACCCCTTACCGCCCGGTAGTGACCCCTTACCGCCCGGCAGGTGACCCCTTACCGCCCGGCAGGTGACCCCTTACCACCCGGCAGTGACCCCTTACCGCCCGGCAGTGACCCCTTACCGCCCGGTAGTGACCCCTTACCGCCCGGCAGTGACCCCTTACCACCCGGCAGTGACCCCTTACCACCTGGTGAGTGACCCCTTACCACCCGGCAGTGACCCCTTACCACCTGGTGAGTGACCCCTTACCGCCCGGTACTGACCCCTTACCGCCCGGCAGTGACCCCTTACCGCCCGGCAGTGACCCCTTACCGCCCAGCAGTGACCCCTTACCGCCCGGTAGTGACCCCTTACCACCTGGTGAGTGACCCCTTACCGCCCGGTACTGTCCCCTTACCGCCCGGCAGTGACCCCTTACTGTCCGGCAGTGACCCCTTACCGCCCGGCAGTGACCCCTTACCGTCCGGCGGGTGACCCCTTACCGCCTGGCAGTGACCCCTTACCGCCCGGCAGTTACCCCTTACCGCCCGGCGGGTGACCCATTACCACCCGGCAGTGACCCCTTAACGCCCGGCGGGTGACCCCTTACCGCCCGGCAGTGACCCCTTACCGCCCGGCAGTGACCCCTTAACGCCCGGCAGTGACCCCTTACCGCCCGGCAGTGACCCCTTGCCGCCCGGTAGTGACCCCTTACCACCTGGTGAGTGACCCCTTACCGCCCGGTACTGACCCCTTACCGCCCGGCAGTGACCCCTTACCACCTGGTGAGTGACCCCTTACCGCCCGGTACTGACCCCTTACCGCCCGGCAGTGACCCCTTACCGCCCGGCGAGTGACCCCTTACCGCCCGGCTGGTGACCCCTTTCCATCCCGCGGATGAAATTGCCCCCCGGGAGCAGAGCCGCCGCCGCTCGGTGCCCCCGACAGCATTTCCCGGCGGGAAGCTGCCAGCGGCTGAGGAAGTGCGCCGCAGCTGCCATTTTATTTTCATTGTCGGTCAACTCTGCATCTGGCCTGACAATGGTGGCCACGGGTTCGGCCAAAAGCCAGCAATTTGTTATGCCGTACAAGGTCAAATATCATGAACATGAATTGAATATTTACCAGAACTACAGGATATATGGCGGAGGGCGGTAACACATGGTCCTTTAATGGTCCACAATCACACTCATCGTTCTCCTTCGACACGCATTCATTGTGGAGCTGTCAATACAAGAGGGAGGCTATTACTGGGCAAGAAATGCAGGTTATTCAGTGCTATCCATTTAGGCTACCGACTCAAAGAATTGGGCAGCCCTTTAATAATGCTGCCATTTATGTTAGGTAGTGGCAATTGAACAAAGGTCTTTTGTTAGCTTTCCAAATCAGTGAGTGAGCTAAGCTGAAAATGAACTGGAGAACAGGAAAAGCAGAGAGATGAACAGAGAATGAATCAGACTGCAGGAAGAGCTGATGTTATGAGCATTACATAGTATTACAAGGTATTTATAGCACAGAAACAGGCCATTGGGCCCAGCAGGTCCGTGCCGGTGTTTATGCTCCACACGAGCCTCCTCCCACCCCTCTTCATCTCACCCCATCAACATATCTTTCTATTCCTTTCTCCCTCGTGTGTTTATCCAGCTTCCCCTTGAATTAATCCATGCTATTCGCCTCAACCACTCCCTGTGGCAGCGAGTTCCACATTCCCTCCACTCTCTGGGTAAAGAGGTATCGCCTGAATTTCCCACTGGATTTATTACTGACTATCTTGTATTTATGGCTCCTAGTTTTGGACTGCCCCAGAACACCTTCTCTACGTCTACCCTATCAAAACTCTTCATTATCTTAAAGACCTCTATCAGGTCACTCTTCAGCCTTCTCTTTCCTAGAGAAAGGAGCCCCGGCCTGTTCAATCTTTCTTGATAGTTATACTCGCTCAGTTCTGGTATAATTCTAGTCAATCTTTTTTGCCCCTTCTCCAGTGCCTCTATATCCTTTTTATAATATGGAGACTGGAACTAGTCCCATTACTCCAAGTGTAGTCTAACCAAGTTTCAATACACGTTTAACATAACTTCTTTGCTTTTCAATCTATTCCTATCTCTAAATTGACTGTTATTACTAAAACTACAGGTAAGTTTCTGTTGTTACTAAGGATTGCTGATACTAGTAAGATTACTGATATAACTAAAATTATCAATACGAATTAGACATAATGACATTGACTGATATTACTAAAATTACAGATACTACTAAAGTAATTGCTATCATTAATTACTGATATGACTAATATTACTACTATAATTATGAATTATCATGAAGTTATGATACCACCAATAATGACTGATACCCCTGTGATATCTTCTCTACGATATCACAAACACACAGACTTTATAAGATGGCTCCAATACATCATGTGACTTATATTATATTTACAGCAGCAGTTGCATTACCACAGTAGTCCACTAGGTGGAGCAGTAGCCTACCAGGTGGAGCTATATTACACTTCTCCCTCCTTAATGAAGAAGTAATTATAACAAAATAATCATTATACATAACTTGCATGGCAATACACAACAAAAGATATGGACTTATTTTTCCATATTTACAAATCAAACTTAACCACTGGTTTTCTATCTCAAAGAGATACCTTCGCTCTCAAACAGAACTTTCCAAACTTGGTGTCAAACTTAGACTCATTCTAGGCTGAGCCTGAGGAGAGTTTTTCTCCAAGGGCAACCCTTGATCTACATTTTGACTCTTGACAACTTCAGACTGTTATTACCACAGTGGAGCAGTAGTTCACTAGGTGTAGCTATATTGCAATCCCTAAAATGATTTTTATTCCTAAGAGCTACTGACATTACTAAAATTACAGAATAATTAAAAATGAACGACCTCACAAGCAGAAACTCACAGTGTTGTGGCACCAGACACAGTGGACACCAGTCAGCCGCTGAAAGCTCTTGATGGTTTTTTGGCAACTACCACAGGTGATGTTACAGTTCCCTTCAACCCACATGTGTTTCATGACCTGAGCCAAGAAATACAAGACGTTTGAACACAATTGTTAGTTCATCAAAGTTTTGCTGAATAAGCCAAGGTTCACGGTGATGCAGTGACAGGGCCATTCTGTGGTGAATATTCATAGAATCACAGAAGTTTACAGCACGGAAGGAGGCCATTTCGGCCCATCGTGTCCGCGCCGGCCGACCAAGAGCTACCCAGCCTAATCCCACTTTCCAGCTCTTGGTCCGTAGCTCTGCAGGTTACGGCACTTCAGGTGCACATCCAAGTACTTTTTAAATGTGGTGAGGGTTTCTGCCTCTACCACCCTTTCAGGCAGTGAGTTCCAGATCCCCACCACCCTCTGGGTGACGACATTTCCCCTCAAATCCCCTCTAAATTTCCCCCAATTACTTTAAATTTATGCTCCCTGGTTATTGACCCCTCTGCTAAGGGAAACAGGTCCTTCCTATCCACTCTATCTAGGCCCCTCATAATTTTATACACCTCAATGAGATCTCCCCTCAGCCTCCTCTGTTCCAAGGAAAACAACCCCAGCCTATCCAATCTTTCCTCATAGCACAAATTCTCCAGTCCAATGGATCCCTGGTCATTCAGACAGGCTAACTCTCTGGATAGCCAGGAACAGCCAATTCCAGACACCAGAATTCTGCCTGTGGAACCAAACCCCTGCAAGAGTCAGTGGGCCCGATTTTCCTGGTCCGCTTTGCCCGGGCGATGGACTGGTGCAGAGGCTCTGAAGTGTGCTGTGCCCGTCTAGGCCTCAGTGGATCCAAGTTCTTGGGCCTGGTCATTTACAGGGCCCAGTCACACCTTCAGCACAGGCCCGATTCCTACCCTGGACATGGGCGAGGAAAGTCAGCCACGGCCACAGGCTTGAGTGGTCTCGGCAATGGCTGCCGTGACTAGCGCCTTCTGGCGTCTGTCCAAAAACAAACAAAGGCCGCCACAAAACCTCCAGCTGATCCCTGACTCGGCATCCCTGAAAGTTGGAAATAGGGAGCTCCCTGCGGGCCCACTGCATGAGCCTCTCTGATCTTCCACTTGGAAAGGGGTTGGATATAAGGCCTCAAGGCCTGCTCCTATCAAATGGGTGTCCTGCTGACCAAATTACAAGGAAAATGAGGCGGGATCAGTGCCAGAAACCCAGGACAACACAAAGGAGGCGGAGACCCAGCCCTATTGTCAGGGAACTTGGCTCCAGTGCCCTCAGGAGAGAACATGGAGGGGGATGGTAGTGGGGGGGAAAGTGTTGACCCCTGGGGAGGAATTCCTCTTAGCTCCCTATTTGGAGAGACGGTCAACGTGTTTGTGAAGCATTCGCCTGGTTGGTACTTATAAGGTTGTTACACAAATTGTCTGGGGGAATTCTGGAATTCTTCCCCCCACTCTCCCATTCGCAGTTTGCGAAGCTGAGTTGTCCATTATCTGCACTCCAATTATCCACCTTCTTGATTTTCACAGCACAAAGCCTGTGTGAGACGTCACTCCATTGAACTGCTTGTTTGTTATTTATATTTCGAAACAAAAGTATGGATACCTGGAAATGACTGTCTGGCTCAACGCTTAACACATTCGTCTGACAGCCCACTGTTTACATTTTATTTTCGTTCTATATATATTACATGAAGAATCTTGTGTTTGTGTGTATTTCCTGGCCACAAACTTCAGTTCCCTTTGTCATGACTTTTGGTCACACTTTTTATGTCAGCGTTTAACCATGACAATCCCGACGGAATCGGTTATAATGGGAATTTGCTGTACAAACAGAACCATGTGAAGCTGCAGTGTCAAATTGCGGCCACTAGATGGTGGCCAGCTCCTCAGGTCTACAGGACAGCAGTGATACCCGCCCTCCTGTATGACTCAGAGACATGGACCATGTGCAGTAGACACCTCAAAGCACTGGAGAAATACCACCACCGATGCCTCCACAAGATCCTGCAACTCCCCTGGGAGGGCAGACGCACCAACGTCAGTGTTCTCGACCAACATCCCCAGCGTTGAAGCACTGACCACACTTGATCAGCTCCGCTGGGCGGGGCCACATTGTTCGCATGCCCGACACAAGGCTCCCAAAGCAAGCGCTCTACTCGGAACTCGTACACGGCAAGCGAGCCCCAGGTGGGCAGAGGAAACGTTACAAGGGCACCCTCAAAGCCTCCCTGATAAAGTGCAACATCCCCACCGACACCTGGGAGTCCCTGGCCAAAGACCAGTCCGCCCTAAGTGGAGGAAGTGCATCCGGGAGGGCGCTGAGCACCTCGAGTCTCATCGCCGAGAGCGTGCAGAAACCAAGCGCAGGCAGCGGAAGGAGCGTGCGGCAAACCTGTCCCACCCTCCCCTTCCCTCAACGACTATCTGTCCCACCTGTGACAGGGACTGTGGTTCTCGTATTGGACTGTTCAGTCACCGAAGGACTTATTTTAAGAGTGGAAGCAAGTCTTCCTCGATTCCGAGGGACTGCCGATGATGATGACGATGATCCTCTGATGCACCGGGAGCAATGCCATGGGAGGTCTATTATTATTTTGACTGCACTGGTTTGTATTCTCATCCACAGAACGTTGTGTTGTTCTACACAGGAAGTGGGCTGTGCCGCGAGGGCCCGGCTCTGAGCAGGGCCCAGCACTTCCCCACGAGGCAGACATGAAAGCTCCACTGGGTGAGCCAGTGACACCAGAGCACTGTGCACAGCTGAACCACATGTGGCAGAGGGTACTGCCCCGCTGGCAGCGGCCTTTTTTGGAAAGTGCAACAAGCGGACGGGGGAGGGGGGTAGGATTGTGTTGTGCTAATATGTGCTTCCTTGCTGCTAAGAGTCATTCGAAACTTTCACGTGAGCAAAGTTTCTAGGCCGTAAGGCTCAGACATCAGTGGAACAAATGGACTGCTTTCGGTTTCAGAAATGTCTTGGCAGCAAAGTCAGAAAGCGTCTGGGTGGCAATGGGATGAAAAGACTGGAAGGAAGTAAACGCTGTCATTAAAATAGAAACCAAGACCATAAAGGCAAAGCCTCACATTTGTGTCCTTTATGGATTTTGCATAGGTTCTGATGCAGGAGGAAGGGGCTTTCGAGGCACACCGCTCGTGGACTGTGTATTTACAAACTGCAAAACAAAACAGCAAAGCATTTGGTTATTTTATTATCTGCTCTCGGCGTCATTCTTTCCATTCGTCATCCTGAGAGAGGGGCAATACCTTCAAATAAATGCCGCTGTTCAGCCAGCTCATTAGAGGGCAGTGCAGGAAAGGGTATGGGTAAGGGTATGGGTAAGGGTATGGGTGAGAATATGGGTAAGGGTATGGGTGAGGATATGGGTAAGGGTATGGGTGAGGATATGGGTAAGGTTATGGGTAAGGTTATGGGTAAGGGTATGGGTAAGGGTATGGGTGAGGATATGGGTAAGGGTATGGGTGAGGATATGGGTAAGGTTATGGGTAAGGTTATGGGTAAGGGTATGGGTGAGGATATGGGTGAGGATATGGGTAAGGGTATGGGTAAGGTTATGGGTAAGGTTATGGGTAAGGGTATGGGTAAGGGTATGGGTGAGGATATGGGTAAGGGTATGGGTGAGGATATGGGTAAGGGTATGGGTAAGGTTATGGGTAAGGGTATGGGTAAGGGTATGGGTAAGGGTATGGGTAAGGGTATGGGTGAGGATATGGGTAAGGGTATGGGTAAGGGTATGGGTGAGGATATGGGTAAGGGTATAGGTAAGGGTATGGGTGAGGATATGGGTAAGGATATGGGTAAGGTTATAGGTAAGGGTAAGGGTATACGTAAGGGTATGGGTATGGGTAAGGATATGGGTAAGGGTATAGGTAAGGGAATGGGTATTGGTAAGGGTATGGGTAAGGGAATGGCTATAGGTAAGGGTATGGGTAAGGTATGGGCAAGGGTAAGTGTATGGGTAATGGTAAGAGTATGGGTAAGGTTATGGGTAAGGGTATGGGTAAGGATATGGGTAAGGGTATGGGTAAGGGTAAGTGTATGGGTAATGGTAAGAGTATGGGTAAGGGTATGGGTAAGCGTATGGGTAAGGGTATGTGTGTGAGTGTGACTGTGAGAGTGTGTGTGTGTGTGTTTGTGTGACTGTGAGTGTGTGTGTGTGTGTGACTGTGAGAGTGAGTGTGTTTGTGTGTGACTGTGAGTGTGTATGTGTGTGCATGTGACTGTGAGAGTGAGTGTGTTTATGTGTGACTGTGAGTGTGTGTGTGTTTGTGACTGTGAGAGAGTGTTTGTGTGTGACTGTGTGTGTCTGTGTTTGTGACTGTGAGAGTGTGGGTGTGTGCGACTGTGAGTGTGTGTGTGACTATGAGAGTGTGTGTGAGAGAGTGTGTGTGTGTGAGTGTGTATGTGTGTGTCTGAGTGAGAGTGTGTGTGTGTGAGTGAGAGTGTGAGAGTGTGTGTGTGTGAGTGAGAGTGTATGTGTGTGTGTGTGTGTGAGAGTGTGTGTGTGTGTGAGTGAGAGTGTATGTGTGTGTGTGTGAGTGTGTGTGTGAGTGTATGTGTGAGTGTATGTGTGTGTGTGTGAGTGAGAGTGTATGTGTGTGTGAGTGTGTATGTGTGAGTGAGAGTGTGAGAGTGTGTGTGTGTGAGTGAGAGTGTGAGAGTGTGTGTGTGAGAGTGTGTGTGTGTGTGAGAGTGCGTGAGTGAGAGTGTGAGAGAGTGTGTGTGTGTGTGTGTGAGTGAGAGTGTGAGAGTGTGAGAGTGTGTGTGTGTGAGTGAGAGTGCGTGAGTGAGAGTGTGAGAGTGCGTGTGTGAGTGAGGGTTGTGAGTGAGAGTGTGAGAGAGTGTTTGTGAGAGTGTGTGTGTGAGTGAGAGTGAGAGTGTGAGAGTGTGTGTGTGAGTGAGAGTGTGTGTGTGTGAGAGTGAGTGTGTGAGTGAGAGTGTGAGAGTGAGAGTGTGAGAGTGAGAGTGTGTGTGTGAGTGAGAGTGTATGTGTGTGAGTGTGTGTGTGTGTGAGTGTGTGTGAGAGTGTGTGTGTGTGTGTGAGTGAGAGTGTATGTGTGTGTGAGTGAGAGTGTGTGAGTGAGAGTGTGAGAGAGTGTGTGTGTGTGTGAGTGAGAGTGTATGTGTGTGTGTGTGTGTGTGTGTGAGTGTATGTGTGAGTGTATGTGTGTGTGTGTGAGTGAGAGTGTATGTGTGTGTGTGAGAGAGTGTGTATGTGTGTGAGTGAGAGTGTATGTGTGTGTGTGTGAGAGTGTGAGTGAGAGTGTGTGAGTGAGAGAGTGTGTGTGTGCGAGTGAGAGTGTGTGTGTGTGAGTGAGAGTGTGAGAGTGTGTGTGTGTGAGTGAGAGTGTGTGTGTGAGAGTGTGTGTGTGTGTGAGATTGTGTGAGTGAGTGTGAGAGAGTGTGTGTGTGTGTGTGTGAGTGAGAGTGTGAGAGTGTGTGTGTGTGAGTGTGAGTGTGTGTGTGTGTGTGAGAGTGTGTGTGTGTGTGAGAGTGTGAGAGTGTGTGTGTGAGTGTGTGTGTGTGAGTGTGTGTGTGTGAGAGTGTGTGTGTGAGTGTGTGTGTGTGAGTGTGTGTGTGTGAGAGTGTGTGTGTGTGTGAGAGTGTGTGTGTGAGTGTGTGTGTGTGAGTGTGTGTGTGTGAGTGTGTGTGTGTGTGTGTGTGAGTGTGTGTGTGTGAGAGTGTGTGTGTGAGTGTGTGTGTGTGTGTGTGTGAGTGTGTGTGTGTGAGAGTGTGTGTGTGAGTGTGTGTGTGTGAGAGTGTGTGTGTGTGTGAGAGTGTGTGTGTGAGAGTGTGTGTGTGTGTGAGAGTGTGTGTGTGATGGAGGAAAACTCATAAATATTGGAGATGGGGAAAACGGGCTGGGGTGGTTGGAGGCGGGAGGTCACATGATGAAACCTCCAGGAATATGTCCGACCAGAGTTGGCAACCCCAGCCGATGGCCCTGGGTCTAAATACACCGCGTGATGGAGCACCGAGCCACAGAGATTAGGAAGATCCCAGTTTGAATTCTTGCTCTGGGATGAGTGAGCCAATTGCAGCCAGGGGGCTTTTCTGGGCCAAGGACCAGAGTGCTCTGCGTCGCTAGGCCGCTGAGGTGAAAGGTCAGGCGAGGACCCCAGATCTGCTCGCCACCCCAGTGAACGTTGCCTGAATGATGCGTCTGCGTGGACATGAGGTGAGTACAGGACTGGGGACACGTGGTCAATCCTTGCCTGCTGAGAGTCACGGCCTGGGCTCACACAGTGAGTACTGGAGAGCTGTCGCAGGGTGTGAGGCTGTACCTGGCACCAGACAGCGCCTGCAGTACAGGAGGCAAAAAAGGAGCCAAAGATTCTCGTTTTAATTTCATATTTTAATCACCAATAACTTGTATTTATATAGCGCCTTTAAAAAGAAAGAAAGACTTGCATTTATATAGCGCCTTTCACGACCACTGGACGTCCCAACGCGCTTTACAGCCAATGAAGTACTTTTGGAGTGTAGTCACTATTGTAATGTGGGAAACACGGCAGCCAATTTGCGCACAGCAAGCTCCCACAAACAGCAACGTGATAATGAGCAGATAATCTGTTTTTGTTATGTTGATTGAGGGATAAATATTCACCAGGACACCGGGGATAACTCCCCTTCTCTTCTTCAAAATAGTGCCATGGGATCTTTTACATCTACCTGAGAGGGCAGACGGGGCCTCGGTTTAACGTTTCTTCGAAGGACGGCACCTCCGACAGTGCGGCACTCCCTCAGCACTGCGCTGGAGTGTCAGCCTAGATTTATGTGTTCAAGTCCCTGGAGTGGGACTTGAACCCACGACCTTCTGACTCAGGCAAGTGTGCTGCCTACTAAGTGTCAGAATAGACTTTAACATAGTAAAAATATTCCCAGGTGCTTCACAGGAGCGATTATCAAACAAAGTTTGGCACCGAGCCACGTAAGGAGCTATCAAGACATTTGAGCAAAAGAGGTAGGTTTTCATGAGCATCTTGAAGGAAGCGAGGGAGGTTGGGAGCCGGAAAGCTGTTGAGAGGAAATTCCAGAGTGAAACACTTACAAGTACAACATAATCCTTGCTTTCTGATTCCCAGCAGTATGCTTTGGCACATGTTACAATATACCAGTCTATTAAAATGTTTCAGTCGCCAAATATGTTGCCCATCATCCTTCAAACTCTGGAGGGGGATACAAAAGAACAAAACATAAACACTGCGGGACAGATAATTAACAACGCAGTCTCCCGGCAACCAAACAAATCGATTCTGGCACAACGGCACGGTGACAGCCAGTCCACACAGAGCGAG